>NC_133587.1:21605993-21767042 GCF_964106895.1 Numenius arquata | reverse complement strand
GCTGGTGTGTCAGACTGAGGTAGCTGAGGCAGCTCAGGAATACATAAGGAAAGAAGCATTTGGAAAAAGCATGAACATTAGGATAGTAAAAAGGTGGGTTATTGCCGTCTTGGTGTATCACCCTCAGCTTCTGGCAGTATCTGAAAATCTGGACTTCTATTTTGAGTAGAACTCCAGAAATTAAGGGCTCATTTTGAGATCACATCTAGCAGTATTAATTTTTTGAGGTGGAGGGCAAGAGTGCACCTTTCACTAGTAGCTTCACACTGAATAGACTTAAGCTCATCATGAACTGCACCTCCAATTCTGCACTGACTTTAGCCATCAACATGAATATATTTTCTTTGTTTATTCTGATTTAGTATGTTTATGTTTATTTCAGAAGTGTTTTTTGTAGAAATATTTTGAGCAAAAATTTCATTCTGCATACATTGCTTTTCTCCCTACATTTTTTTTTCTCTTATTTCACCATGTATACCTGCATACTGATAACATTCTTTTTTCTTTCTTTCTCTTCCCTTTGTATGGAAAGGAACTACAGAAGACAGAGGTATGTGATAAAAGTAATAGAATGTATCTTAGAAAGCTCTGAAAATAGCTTTTCTTCTCTCTTGCTTGTTTATTTACATGCTATAAAAAAAACATAGTGATGAATTATCATATTTTAAAGAATAATTGAAAATGGTATTTATTCTATAAATGCTTTGCTTGGAATCCTGATTTCACTGGACTCCAGCAAAAATAATATTTCCTTCTGAGATAGCGTATTTTATTTAGGAAAACAGGAGAATATTTCCAATAAGAGAGACTGAAAATCTGCTATTAGAGATTAAAGTGTTCTTGGGAGGCTGAGAGCTGAATTAATATTAACATGATGTTCAGGAGCCTTTTGAGACAAATTCATTCCTGGAATTTCTTTGCAGTTAAAAATACAATGCAGTTAAATTGCTGTGTGAATGAAGAGCCTATTCTTTCCCACCATCCTGCTCGATTGGTTTGAAGCAAAAGTCTTCAGCACAGGGCTAAGCTTTCACCATTTCAAGCTTATGGCCAAAAACCAAGCAGTTCCTAGTGAGTTGGGTTTGGCTCCTGGAAGACCACTTCCCTTTGATCAGTCATCTGCCTGGCAGATGGGTCTTCTGGGAAGGAGTTAGCTCCTTCCTCTCCCAGTCCCTCACAGATAAGAGGGTTTCTCGAATTCCCCTGTTTTCTGCCTGTATCACCGCCTCCTGGTCAAGCTGCTGCTTTGTTTGTTGCCACTACTTGTGCTTGTTCTCCATTTCTACAGCCTCTGTAGTGCTTTCTCTGCCAGGCTCAAAACACTTGCAAAAAGCAGAAAAGCACTGCCAAGCGCTGGTTGTGTACTACAAGGTCATATAGGTGGCAGGAACAGTAACAGGAAAAGGCAAATAATTGAAGTCAAGCATTACGGGGAGGTTGGTGGGTAGGAAATGTCACTCGGCACAAGGAAGCCAGAATTTCAGGGTTTGGTGCTGCTTAGTGGAACTCGGTGTACCTCTAAGTGCAGACTAACATGCCCATCGAGTTACTCTACTGTGGATGTTTCAGTGTTGGCTGAGGACAGAGCAGCCAAACCCTTGAATTATGGAAAAAGACCACCCCATGCATGTTCACATTCAAATATTAGAGAATCTAACTTTTTCAAATCCCCTCATCTTCCAGAAATCAGTATTTGGATGGAGAGCTGTGAGTATGCAGTCAGTGGGAATGGGCAGAGTTGGGGGCGGTTGGACTAGATGATCTCCAGGGGTCCCTTCCAACCCCATATCATTCTGTGAAACCAGCATAAGCTATGGATTTTAAAGGTGATGGAGGGCTCCATCATTTTAAAGGTGATGAGATATTTAGTAACTGAATCTCCTTCATGCAGAAAATGAAGTTCTCTAGGCTGACTTCTAAATAGAGTATTTTTGCCTATGTACAAGGAGTGCTCTCTGAATGCAAAAATCAGACGTCCACCAGACTTGTCCAGTGTCCTTTTTAAAAAAAAAATAAAAAAAATAATTTTATGATTATTCCTTAAATAAAGATGAAAACAAGCCATTGAGGTATTTTTGAGCATTACATAAGGAATGATACTTGGTAGTACCAAGCAAGTGAAATGAGTAAACAAAGTAAAAAAAAAAAGAGCTGAGTAGCAAGGATTCTGTCAGCTGGCATAGTGTGGCTTAAAGGACACAGCTACACGGGAGAAGTTACTTCTGACAGAGTAGCAAGAGGGCAGTTTGCTGGAGGAACCTTGGGGAGCAGAGCTGCCCATGCTGAGTCAACTCTGATCACCCCTATGTAACGGCCCAGGGATGGGAAAAGAACTGAGGCTGGAAAGGTGTTAGAAGAAATGCTGTGGAAGTACTGTGTTACACTAATGATTTATGTGCCTTATAATTATATATTTTTAAATACTTTAGAAGCATTAAAAATTCAGATATGGAAAGAAGAGAGCCCAGTTCAGGTCTGTAGTTGGACACAATCTGAATGTGAATCAACCTTCTGATAAACGCGCATCTTAATAGGGGCAGACTGGAGCAAAATGGCCTTGGAAAGTGCAAGACTGAATAGATAATTAAGTTGCTGGTATTACGATATAGCCAACTTTCAAAGTAGCTACTTGTACTAGGGAGGATTTTTCAGCTTCCTGGAACCGTATCTGGAATATTTGCATGGCAGTTTTTCTGCTGGCAATGAACTCACCGTCTGCAAAAAAAGCTGCATAACTTGATTAGGACTTTCTAATGCATAGATAGTTTTATGCACAATAACCAAGCTTCTGGTATTGGAAAAGGATAAACTGTTGTCAGACACGTGTGGCATTATTTTTGTCTGTCTTGGCAGATTGAGTCTGCTGTGGTAACCTGGAGTAGCTGAGAACCTCTGACACTGGTGTTAGTTCCCCTGCACAAGAAAACAGTTATGAAAACTGGAGGTTTTTCTCTTCGTGAGGTTTAAACAACTGAACAGGTTGCTGTTCTTGAATCCAATTATGATCACAAAAGTTAACTATAAAGCATCTACCTCAGAAGGAAAAAAGAATTCACTTTTCCTTAACTCCTTTTGATGCAGGCATGCATTCAGCTCCGGCTGCAGTACTTCTGCTGCCCCTGAGGATGGCTTTCACAGCCAGTGTGAGGAGCCGTTTGAAATGTCTGAACTTGGTTATCCGATGTCTCAAGAACCACAAACTTTGAAAATTGGGTCGGAGTTTATCAGTGGAATGTTCCTTGTTTTCTTACCAAAACCACGTAACCCACTTTTCTGCATCTATCAGAAGCGTGGGGGAGTTTTCTCTCAGATGGTTGAATTATTTATTAATAGGCTTATTGTGTGTGGTTAACAGGATTCCTCAAGAATCGCTCTCCTTGCTTCTTCCTTTTAAACTGATACTTGTGCATGTTTGTGTGCGTGCTGGTGCCTGTCATGTTTTCTGACTGTATGATGTTTATTATACTTTAGACAAATACCCCAGGGAGATTATGTAAAAAAGCCTGGAGAGGCCGACTCTTTTTATAGCGACATGCCTCCTGGAGTCAGCACAAACTCTGCATCTAGTTCTAAGAAGAGGTCTGCTTTTCTGTCGCATTTTCAGATTTCTACCTGTTCCATCACCCATTATTCCATTAGTCAGAACATTTCATTGTTTTGCAGCAGGTTTGATTCTTTCTTCTTTCTTTGTGGAATGTTTGAAACAGCATCCTTTGTGCTCTGATTACTGATTTTTCTCACATGCCCTAAGCTGCTAATTATTACAATTAGGCTAGAGTAAACAAGTTTCCCATGGTAAACCAATTTTTGGTTAATCAAATTTTCATCATCTCCCTGCTTGAGAATTGTTTTCAAGTAGACTATAATAATAATTGCTGGCTCAAAAAAAAATTGAATCAAAGAACCACAGTTTTTAAAATCATGGTCATGTAATCAAAGAAAAGGAACACTGTCTTGTTTCAATAATAGTTATAAACATAAACTGTTCAATATAAATGTTGTTTTTATATCATTGTCAGTATTGTTAATTCACTGAGTTGACCTGGAGTTCTGGGTAATATTCTTGTTGTCTCACATTAAAGATGATGGTGCTTGCATTTTTTGCCACTTACTAGACTAATATACTAAGTGTTATCTTAGAAAATAATTCTACAAAGACTTTCTGTAGTTTTGTTCTTGCTATTATGAGTAACCAAGGAGGGCATTATATTTTGCCCTTGATCTGCTTTCACTAATTCTGTTATTGTTCTAGTTAGTTTAAAAACCCAACAACATTTCAAAATGGAAAATTTATTGAAAAGCATTGAGAGTCATTTGTAATTCCTACGGTCAAAAGGTCGTGGTTCTCACCATCCCTCTGGAGTTAGAGATCCTTTAACTATGAAAATCTCCAGCTAACACTTAAAAACAATTTATGAGAAGCACTATGTCATAGGAGGGATATACAATCCTGAACTGCTTCATAATTCTCAATTCTTGGCTCACTGGGCAGTCTGTAACTGTGCAGTTGATGAAGCCAATTTCTTTGTCGTTATTTCAATGAAAGTAAATGTATGGAAGGGATACATGTGCAGTGACATTTACTGTTTGGGTATAGCAGCTTGATCCCATGTGCAACTTCATTCAGTCTGTTCTAGTGAATATGTTATTAAGAAAACTGTAGTACCGTATAATTAATTGATTTCTAATTTTTAAATTCAGTTTTTTAGATTTGTGAGTGGATAAATTATTTTTTTCAGGGAGCAAGCATTAATCTTTAATGATACACTGTTTGTGTTGGAGACTCTTTTCTCATTTGGATGAAATTTTTAAAAAAGTCTTGGGGAAGCAAGTTTTCATAGCTTGTGTAAGCAGGTTCAAATGCCAGTTAAGAAAAAAAAGTTTGTTTTTAAATTAATATAATTTAATGTGTTTCTTCTTTCATTCAGTATCTATGTTTCTCTTCATACTTCATTTCTTTCACGTGTCTCTGTTTAATATTTGTTCCAATAAGCTAATGGCTAAGGTCTGTCTGTACTAGAGAGTTTTGTTGTTCCCTACCACCAGTTGAGGTATGTTGTGCCACTGTAACGTCTGGAAACGTAAGCCTGACAAATACTCCATTTCAGTGCCCAAAGTGCTATTCCCTACCTTTCAAGCTGGTTTTGATTTGCTTTGTGTGCAGATATGGATGACATCTCTTGGGAGACATTAGATTGACTGCGCCATTAGCTGCCTCTCCTTCTCCACCCTGGAAAGCACTATTGAAGTGTTGGTATTAGGATGTTCAAGGATTAAGAGATGGCTTTATGATAACTCTTGCTGTTATGAAACAGCAAGCATCAAACCCAGTATATAGCAAGACCCTCCTGAACCTGAAAATAGACCATTAGGAGGAGAAAATTGTTTAAAAATCTGTTAATGGATGTGTTGGTTCTCAGACATTCCATGCTGTAACTAAGTTTGAATTAATGAAATGCTGGACTTCGTTCAGTGTGGCTGTGTTAGCTGGGTCTTCTGGAAACTGAAGAGCATCTGTGAGATGCCTGCCCTCCAAGGAAAGGAGAGACTGAAAAATGCAAGAGTATTCAGACTTAAAAATGACATAAATAGATCCTTTGAGCAAAACTTCTTTGTAATAAATAATCCATCTATTCTGACCAGTTTTCAACTTCCTCTTGTTTTTGTTTCTTTTGGTAAGAATTGGTAGATCTCATGGCAAGCAGCTGAGCAGCAGCTGTAGTTCAACAGGAGGGAGCCTGTTGCAAAACCCCACGTGTTGGATGGTGCCACACACCTCTGACTCTTAGAGGGAATACAAGAATTAAAACAACTGGTTTGCACTAAGCATCAAGATGTAGAGACTGGTTTTGGCTTTGAGTTTGGCATTAAAATTATATACTGTAGTGACTAGCTGACAAAATAAAAATTCAAAATTAGCAAAAGTAAGACAGAGTTACCCCTCTGCTGGAACTACCAGCTGTGGGTGGGAGGATATTCACTGCAGACTCCTGGGCCCCTGAGACTTGTCACAGTGGGCAGAGGGAAGCAGTCCTGGCTTTACTGCAACAGCATGAGGAGGGAGTGGGCAGCCTGCAGGTGGGATGTGAGGAAAAAATCACCTTGAGATGAACACAGTTGGAAAAACATCTTCCAGCTAAGAACTGGGGCAGAGCTGGAAATCTGTTGTGTGCTGGTGTTGGTGGTTTCCACAGTAGACCATGGGAGAAAGCAGTTGCTGAAGCCTGGCTCTTGGGCGTGGACACACCAAACCACTGCAGGGACATCTGGCAAAGTGTAATGGCAGGGTTTAACCAGAAATCCTGGGTGCTCTGCTAGTGCAGACAGACCTTAGGCTGCGTTATGTCACTGGCCTCAGGCATGTGGCGCTCTGAACCGCTGAACTAACATTGATATGAGACAATACTCTTAACAATAACTGCATCTGAGCCCTCCTATTCCAGGTCAAATGGCTTATCTCATTCCTGGAGTGAAAGGATCCCAGACACAAAACATATTTCAGACATTTGTGAAAATGGGAGGCCTAGGAGTAATTCTTGGCAAGGTAAGTGTAAACCTCTGTGCTGTTCACAGTGGAAACCAGCCTTTGGGCCATTGCTACTCTGCTGGAAGTTTGGTTGATCTTAGGACCGCAGCATGATGCCTTAAATTGTGCTAAAAGTTATTAACCTGGAATTGGGATTTAGAAGCACTCTGCACAAGTAGCTTTTTTGCACAATACTTTGGCACATAGAAATGACATTTAATTTCTTCTATTCCTCCAGTGAGAGCTAACATGAAAAAGGGAAAGAAGTCTATTCGCTCATGCCAGCCTCTGTGATTTTATCAGGCAGTACTTAGTGTTTTTCTCGAAGTGTAGTGATTTTCTCAAATGAAAGCTGAAATTAAGGAGTTTTTTGCCCTGCACAGTTGCAGCAAAAAGTAGAGAAAGTTCACCTAAGTGTCAAGTTTACCTGGTCTGAGGTAAATCAAGAGGGACTGACCTGTGACTTTTAAATGGTTAAAGTTAATGAGGTAATGACTCTTTTGCTGGGGGGATGCAAAAAGAATATACAGTTTGGCATGGGGCACAGGCGAATTTCAAGTTGTTTTACTGTCTGTCTTTATCCTTTGATTTCTTTCAGGTAATATAGGAGGAAACAGAAAGAAAGTCAGAGGCAAAAGATTTAGGCCACGGTCTAATTCAACTGAGTAAGTCTGAAGTTATAAAAGCAAAGCCAAGAAGTACAGTTTTCATATTTGTGTTTTGTAGATGGAGATTAAGAGTACTGAAAAGTAGACAGCTGCATTTTTGTTCTGTGGCCCATTCTCATTGCTGACTGATAATCTGGTAAATGATTTGGCTAATGTATTTCAACCTCTTTTTATGTATTCTTTAAAAATTAACTATCAATTTTCTTTTTTATGTAGGCTTCCTCACAGTGGTTCCCATAGCAATTCCCAATGATGGTGGCAGCCTGCACCATCACTGCAGGCTTTTGTCTACAGTAAACTGCCATTGCTGAGTGTATCCTGGTTCAATACTGAATTTCTGATAACTCCTTTCCTACCCTTGTCTTCACCTTGGGTTGGGCCATTACAGAGTTAGAGATTTGTATCCTTGTGTACCTGTCTGGAGGTTTTAGGAGCGGTATCTGTCTGCTTTGAGAGTACCCTGAAGTTTATTGTTGTAAGCCTGAAAGAGCCAGTCTTGAGTAAGCCCTGCAGTAAATGGGTAATGAGAGTCCTTAGCAAGAAATTGGTCCCCAGAGCTTTTCAGTGAGACTTAGAGTTGCTTTCTCTATTGATTTGTTGGTTACATACTCTGAAGAGCCCATGTGTGCAGTGCTCCCATAGGGAAACAGCCTTTCTTATGTACTTAGGCCTGCTGGTTCAGGCTCCTTTCATGAATGAATGGTGAATGGCTGGAAACATAATCTCTGGGCTTGTCAAGCGCTGGCCTGCTCTTACAGCTCTTACACCACACAGGAACGACCCCTTCTTTGACCATAGTGGCGATGACAGTGCCCTTTTCCCTGTGTCTTTAGTACTAACTTTGCACCTGTGTGGGCAAATGGGCTTGATACCAACCCTGCCGGAAAGTAATGATGCTAACTCCTCTCTGGGCCCTGTTTTCTTTGGTTTGGGGATTTTGAGTTTGTTCTGAAACTTTTCTTCCACCTGCAGTGCACTGTCTTGAGGTGAGTAGGCTCAGAGAGGTTCATAGACCAGACCCTCTGTTACAAGTTACACAAACAATAGTTTGATGCACATTGCAATTACAGCATTGCATGGTCAAAACGCAACATCGAACCAGAAATTTTAGCCCCAGATCACCTGCAGGAGTTTATCAGTCAAGTGCTCCTGGGCTCTTGGTCTTCGTGCTGATAAACTCTTACTGGAACATTATTCTGCTTGTTTTCTTTTCTCTGTGCATGACACAGTTTGATAAAAGCAAAATTAGTCTGACCAAACTGCCAAGGATACAAATGAGATTGCACATTCTTCTTTAGAAAGTTGTCCTGTGCTTTTCTTGACTTTCCAATTGTATTTCTGAAACAAAATTTGTTAAAAAAAGAAAAAAACCCTTAAATTAATGAAACTGTTATTTTCTCATTCAGCAGAGGTGTACACTGGGGCAGAATTGGTCCATAAAGAATGAAACCAGATCAGCTCTTTTTAGAGTCAATGTAACTGCATGGCAAGAGTATTGTTTTCAGTAAAAGCAAAAAAAACCAACCCCAATGGGTGTATTTTTTCCTCTGTGCTGCTTAGCTGGTATAGTGTACATTGACTCTGAGAATGTTGGAGCACCAAATAAGTGGGTAGATAGAGGGAGTGTGAGTTGGACGACTTTTTCCCTGTAAAGTTTTTTTCTCTTTTAAAGGTGCTCCTGAACTTCCACCTAATTCTCTACTTTCCTTCTTGCTGCTTGTTCTGGTCTCTCAACCCAGCAGCAGCCCTGGTGCTAGAGGGAGGAGACTTGTCCTTCCCAAGGGCCGTGCAGCAGCCTGTTAGGGATGAAGCACAGCGTGTGCATTCCTGGAGAGACCTGAACAGGAAAATGCTCTTTCTCCTGATAGAGTCTATCCTGGGTTGCACAGGACCGCATGGCTCGTCTGAGTCTCCTTAGCAAGCCTGTCACCCTTTGGAGAGAAACCTCCCACTGAATGATCCAGGTGCTGTGCCAGTGTGGTCAGGAACAGAGGGAATTGCCGAGGGCCCACAGTGGCTCTGGTTAGAGAGAGAAATTCCTTTGCAAGCAGAGAAAATTGACTGAGAATGATCTAACTGTGGCCAGCATTTACTCATTTGAAAAAGCAAAGAGCAATACCAGCTGCTTTGAGGATGCCTCAGAATTCACAGAGGCTTTTCCCAGAGAAGTTTACCTTCTTACCTTCTCTGGGAGAACCAGAAGAATATTGAAATCTGTTCTGAAATGATGGACAGCTTTTGGAAAGTCCACCTCTGTGGCTACTGAGAGTCTGATGAAATATACTTGTTGAGACAGAAGAAAAGGGATAACACTATCGGTCTCCTGTCAGTAGTAGAGACAGTGTAGTTAACCGCTGGAAAACTGGGTTCATTTGTGTTATACCTTGTGCAGAATTCAGGGGTTTTTTTAAGCCGATACGTACTACAGAAGTATTTGACATACGCACGAGTCATAACTGCACGTATTATGCACAAGTTGTTTTTTTTCATACGGCCAAGCACCAGGTAGACACTCGTGCCATTAATCGTTTAAGCAAAATTTCTTAAACGCTGAGCGAGGTTTGGGTTCTGCAGCCCTCACGAGCAGCACTGGCAGGAGGGGTGCAAGCATACTGGTTCCTGAAAAATATACTCATGCTCACGCCTTTGTGCCACCCCTTGTACCTAACAGATACATGAAGAAGGCTTTGGCTAAAGCTGTAGCTCTATGGAGACTGCTAAAGCTCATTTGGGACGTTTTTAATTCTTTCTAGATGATTTAAAACAAAATTTGTGTTCCTTACTAAAAGCAGATGATTCAGCTCACACAGGAGGAATGCCAACGGGCCGAATGTTTCTACAGCTTTTTCACAAGCAGGGTTGATGAAATGGCCTGATGAAACAAGTTTTCTATTAAAACCAGTTAGAGTTATCCAGGAATAATAGTGAGAGTTTCCTGAATAAACTGACAGTTTAGGTGGGAGCTTGTGTTAAAACAGGTCCCGGGGAACACGCGTTTTGCCAAACAGCAATTCTGACCTTTTTAATTTGCACTGCTTTTCCTATAAGCATTTGTCTTCCTTGTTATAACTGATACGAACATCTTTGGCTTAGACTTTCTATTATATATTGTCTTTTTGCAGCAGGGTAACCCATGCATCTGAGCCTGGGCTTTCTCTCGCCCACCAAATCCCGGCCCAAGGCATAAGCCCAGGGGGTTCTGACCACCCCCAAACAGGGAGTCGGGATCACAGGTCAGTCTCACCTGCTCCTGCCTTCTGGGCTGTCGTTCTATCCCGTGAAAGTCCCTTCCCTCAGTATACGATAGTTTCACTGCGGCAAAACATCGTGACTGCTTGGAGGTGCTCCTGCTGATGCAGCGCTAGCTAACCTTCCTCTTCGCCAGCCTGAGGAGTATGAGTACTCTTGAGCCCAGGTCTTTTGCCTTCTTGCATGTTGCGCTACAAGCCAAATTGAGCAGTTGGTCTAGTTATAGGCTTACCTATAAGGACACCTGTGTTTTAAAGCGGAATTTCTCACTCAGCGAAAATGTGGATTCTGGCCATCACTAATAAACGTGTGGCCAGGAAGATCAACCTGAGAGCTTTCCAATGGTATCACGTAGTGGTCTGCAGTAGCTCCAGTTTAACCTTTCTGCAACAGATGAATTGAGGTGGTGAACGATGGTCACAACCAGACCCAGGAAACCCTGCAACGTGGTTGTGCAACAATTGCATGCTTTGATACCACCTTACACTTTGTTTTCTAATACAGGAAGCCCAATTGGGAGTGTTTCATGGTTACCAAAAGACCCTTTCAAATGAAAAAAAAGCAAGTCAAAAGTACTGCAGCAAGTACAAGAAAATGTGTACTTGCACCTACAGTTAAAGCTAAAGGAGAAGTTCATTAGTTCCTGGTGATGCTGGTCTCAGCCTGTTGCTTCACTTGCAGTTCATCTGTTGCTGCGCTACCACTTTTGACGTTTTTTTTCTCTAAGAGCCCAAGCTGGAAAGCATAAAGCACTCCTGATCCTTGATAAATAAGCGAACTGAGGAAGCTACTTAGAAGCACTTGTGGCTGAGGGCGAGTACTTTCTGAGAGCTGTGGCTGTGCTTGCGCAGGGTGGGGAGGAGAAGTTCCAGAGCAAAAAAGGAGCAAAAGAAGTTGAAAAAGTGCTGCTGCTTTTCTTGCCAACGTGGTTTCAAATATGGTGGCAGATGAACAACATGCTCTGGCCTAAACTTTACTCATCTGAGAAATCCCTTGTGAGGCCTGTTCCCACGTGTAAGGTCACTGGAGTCACTCTCATAACCACGGGTGGCAAGAACTGGCCCAGAAGTATCAAAAGTAACGCAAAGAGGAATTTTCTTTCCCTTTTTCCTTGGTTACAGTTTGTTTCCTATTTCAGAGTGTGCTAGTCTCTATTATATAACGTGGTGACCACAAATAATCATTAAACTGTTGCTATTCTTATACAACAAGAACAAACTTTAAAGTGGACCAGGCAGATTCCTGTTTCTACATTGCCTTTTTTCTTAACATGACAGAGGGGGAGGAATTCGCTGTTATTGGGGGCTAAGAGAAGCTAGATATAAAAAAAATAATTGCTTTTTCCCTGGTAATATTACTGTCAGATAATTAAACACTGTCTTTATTTCATCGTTTTCATGTAACTCGTATTAATACGCAGCTCAGACGTTTTTCCTAAAAAATGTGGGTTTGGTATCAAAATTACTTCTGTGAAATGTGAGATAACTCCGCAGCCCACCTCCATTAAAGCTTCTTGTGGTCCTACCAGATTAAATGATCATTGAAAAATCAAAGGGTTATTTGTACATAAGTGTAAAAATTGCCACTGTAGCGGCAAAAACAATTCAAGCCTTTTTACACACTGAGGCCAAAATTCATTCCTGTAGAAAGGGCCAAGCCCAAGTTTCTGCGCTCATTAAACTATTACCATGCAATTTATTCTAGATGGGTGCAAACGTGTGTCTTCAACAAGCAAACTGCAGAATTGGAACCAAAATGCCCCTTCATCCTTATTCTGAGAATGAGAGGAGTTTCAACCATGAGCTTAATGCTGGCCCTCTGCACAGGAGTGAATTTTACCTTTAAGACATTAAATGAATAATGTATCCTGATCAGTCAAACATGAGTCTTCTTGTAGGTCAGATTTCCTCATGCAGTTGTACACATTGCCTAGTCCTCACCCAACATTCATACTGATTTATTTGCCATATTCACTTGCATTTTGGGGATGAAGACATCCTTGCTAAGCTTGTGCTGTGTGTTCTCAGATTTTCTATTCTTGTTCTTCTGCTTTCTCTGTTCCTTCCATTGCTTTCTGCAGGTATTTAAACCCATGGTTCAAAAGAGAATATAATGTAGCTAAGTGGGTAGAAGATGTGAATAAAAACACTGAAGGACCATACTTTAGGTATTTTGTAAATTAATTCTCTATCATTTTTAAGAGCTCTTCCAGCTTTTACCAATATCTTGGGACTCCTATTGATTGTATAAATCAATACAAGTTACTGTAGGTGCACAGGGCCCCTCTTCTTTTGCTGCATTTTGATGTGTGTTTTTGGCTTCATGTGCAATTTACAATTCTTTTTCTGAATGTTTCAATGAAGCCATTGAAAAGTGTGTGTGTAGTGCATGCGTTCCCACCATCATCTATAGCTTGTAGTAGCTTTCTCATCATTTTATGCCAAGTAGTGTTTTATGGGCATGAGACATACTTATCACTAATAAAGTAGTATTAACTTAAATAGAATGTAATTTACTGAAGCAAGTGGTTTCATAACACACTGACTCTACCCACTGTCTTATATAGTGCATACTAAAATATAAATGAAAAAAGGATAAAAAGTAGTGGTATGTTACCCTCAGCATACAATGAAATAATTAATAAATTGTAATTGGAAAATTAAATGTACGAGAATATACTCTGTGCTCTATTTATCAAGCCATTAATGAATCTGATACAAGTGAGTGTAGGGTTCCACCAAAAATACTGTTTTTGAGAAGGGAAAGTGTGGGGTTTTTGATCCATTCAAAGTTAAAGAGAAGCATGCATGAGTCCGACCTCCCTGTTTGTTGTGCATGAATCAGGAGACTGAGAACATTTCAATAGACTCCCAAAAGACACAGTCCTACAGCTGAGACAGAAGTTTGCATCAGCTGAAAAAATCAGCTAGCATAGGAGAGAATGGAAGACAATTTATGAGAAATAATATAAAGCATGAGAGAAATTGATGAAGCTGTAAGTTGACGTATCAGAAATGAAGCTGAAACAAGAATTATAGAAACACAAAGAAAAAGAATGCGAAGTAAAATCTGTAGCCAAAACAGTGCAGGAGGGTAAGGAGGAGTAAATAGAATCTTACCAATAACTTAGCTACGTTATTAGATGTGGTAATAGTGCAAATGGGCAGAAACATTCACTAAATATGTCCAGAGTGTATTTGGGGAAAAAAACCATTGATGGAATTGTATTACAAGATGCTAATGAAACACTTCTATTCCAATAGAAGCACTGGCAGATATTAAATAGCAGAGTGGTAATTTAGTCATTTTTAGACTTAAAAATGTCCCAAAGTCTTAAAAGAGCATAAAATTGCCACTTTTTCAAACAGTTTGTGTTTGCTTTCAAAAACTCTTAAATCACAGAGTAAGTTGCAGAAAGGCTTTCCAATGAACAGATAGGGCAAGGGAGGTAAATTTAAACCTGCCAGTCCTAATCTCCATACTGAACACGGAGTAAAAATCCCTACCACAAGAATCCAAGGCTTATGGGAGAATGTTGTGACTTTGCCAGCCAGTATCAGCCACATCTCAGTGTTGGTGCTTGGACATTCAGACAGAGTGTATTGTGAATCCAGTAGTTTTGCCATTGCTGGTTTTAGCATTGGGATATAGGGTATAGTTTTGGTGTCCACAGTTCAACAACTGTTGACAAGAACTGGGGAGATTTAAGCCCTCAGAAGGGACTGCAGGACCTCATGGAGCAGCTAAATGCTTACCTGATCATAAAATCCACTTAGCTGCATATGGAGCAAAACCTTTGCGGCAACTCCTTTAGACTAGAATATTCCACCAAAAGTCACTGGAAGGTGAAATTAGGCAAACTCACACTAGAAATGAGGTGTGCTTTTTATTAGCAAACCTTTTCCTAAAAATACCCTCTGGACCGTTGTTGTTCAGGCAAGGCCGTCAGTCACCCACCATAATCTAGCCCCATAGCTGTCTTCCAGGGTGTTTGTATCAGAAGCCCTGTGGTCACAATAAAGACAAACTTTGATGGAATATTGAGGTAGCACTAGTTTAAAGTATGTTACTTTAAATGGTTTAGTTAAACAGGTTTAAACTCCTATGTGGATACTCTTAATTTGGTTTTCATCTTTTAATATCGGTATATCTTGATTTAGTAACTAGATGAAATTGATGGGACTGTACTCTGCTCCCGAAGGTTTTCAGCTGTTGCATCGAATGAGCCACATTTCTAATTGCATTTGAGATAAACCAAGCATTTTTTGCATGTAGATGAGGATTAAGCTGACCTGTGGGAGTTCTGAGGGCTGCATATCAGCAGAGATGAAACAAATGAAAAATTTTACACCATAGAAGCTTACTAATGACTGCAGCAGTAGCTTTAGAAATGAGAAAGAAATCAGAATCAATTTTGAAACCTGTATGCCCTAGTTAATTGAGGTAACCATGGGGAAGTATTCTGCAGGTATGTTATGGAAGGCAAAGGATCAAATCTTCTCCTGGGATGAGTTGCCGTGGGCTTATGAGAGGTTGAATTGAACAGTTTCTCCCTAAAACTCAGATGCAGTTTTGGTTAGTCTGTGATAGACTGAAAACCATCATTCCTAAGAATGGTGTGTCTGAACATCATGTGGCTGGGTTTTGAGCCTGTGAAGTGATTCACAAACAAAACAAAACAAATCTTGTTGGGTAAACCAGAAAGTCAGGCTCAAGTCAGGCTCTCCAGCTGATACTACATTTTACAAATCGCAGCCCTTGGATAAGACTTTTACACCAGATAATTAGCGGAGTAGTATTTTTGTTGCTAATCATCTTTGATTTCTTTTTTCTTTTAAAGATGTCCTGAAAGTAACACTGCTGTTTTGCTTGTGTCCCTATAGCTTTAGGAATAATGTGGTGATGACTGGTGCTGTTGCAGGTAGAGTTGAAGTAGAATCAGGAAAAGGACAAAACCACTTCCTACAATTCCTAGGAACACTGCAGCCTTTCAGAAAATAGAGATATTAGTAATCACAAAGACTTTCTCTGTCAGCTTAAAAAAAAACACCTGTATAAATCAAAATTTGTCTTTCTGACACCTCAAGCCCTGGTTACTCATTTTTTTCCTAGTCTACAAGTCTAATGGGTATTTCTATATAATTACTTTTTATTAATAATAATAAAAATAGTAGCTGGCGTCTCTGGTGCCAGAAAACTCCCAGCTGTGGGATTCCCTTCTGTAAGAAAATAAGATCTGTAAAGAAAAATCTCATTTTACTGCTCAAAGTCTAGGCTAGATTTTAATTTTATGTGCCAGGTCACAGCTGCATAACCCCAGCAATAACCCCAGGCAGGAAACCTTTCCCTGATTGCAGCTTTGCTGCAAGGCACGCTGCTTTACCAGCGTGATACTATTACTTATTTTTGTTACTGCCAATTTCAGTGGCTACTGCACAGACTGACCTTATAAGATATGGTGAAGTGTTTCTTGAAAGACTCAGGAACCATGATGGTATCACAAAATAAACTGTCAGAATCCCAAAATGTGGCATTTCTGTAAATAATTTTAGATTAAAAAGACTAGAAGGCACCTTCTGAAGCACTGAGCTGCCTACATTTGACTTAATGCAAATATTTATGGTAGCTTAGATTCTATGGGAGTTGGGGAGTTGTTTAAATATAAAATTAGTTTCCAAAGAAAACATTTTTTTTAAATGGAGAGCCAGGATGCATACCCAGAGGGAAAATGGCCATTCCGTATCAGAAAGGCATTGGTAAGGAGCATGGAGGGCAGGAGACAACAGGCTATTCATTTCCCTCTTTTTTTTTTCTGTGCTTTGGTGTTCTTGCTTTCTTCCTCAGTTTCTTCTCAGCTTCTCCTCAGCTGGTCATTAGCCAGAGTTGGCTCTGCTGCTTGGTGAGGTCCATTGCCCTCCTCTGTGAGCATCCAGCTGAGGCCAGAGCTGTGACCAGCCATTAGCTCCTTGCTCTTGCTGAGACAGCTTTAGGCTGTGCTTAAAGAAATAAAAAAAATTTTCCTTATTGCAACCAAAGCAAAAAGATTATCCTTGTTGGCAGCCAATAATAATAAAAAAAGCCTGTTGATGTCAGTAAGATCAGGATTTCATTTCAAGAGTTGGGGTAAAGAAGTGTGTGAGTGCCTGCTGCTGGGGCGTTGCTGTGCGGCGCTTAAAGCGGATGGCTCAAGCCACAGCCTCTGCCTTTTCTGCAGCCTCCACGGTCCCAGCCTCCCCTCTGCTGCTGTACTTTCTGAGGAAGCTTGTGCACGTTCGTGGGTTTTAAAAGGAACTGCGTTGAAAATGTTAAAATGTTTAGCCACATCAGTGTTTTTAGAAGATCCCAGCTTTCTCACGTAGGATGATTTAGGCTGATGATGTCCTACAAAGAGCTGAACCTACAGCAGCAAAGGTCAAGTTAGGGTGATAGTATCTACATTTGGGCTTGAAGTGCTTTTGCCAGGTTGAATGTTAAGTGAATGTAATTAAATTATTTCAGTCTACAAAACAGAATCAAGCACAGCTTACGAACAGTTCAGATCTGTCAGGGCTGCCTGCCTTGAGTTCAACTGAAATGACACTCGAAGTGGCAAGACAAGTTGTGTGACCAGGTGACACATTTTTCCTGTGGGCCAACACTCTCCCTGTTTGGGTTATCAGAAGGCAGAGCAGGCAGGCGCCTGGCTGCGGGAGAGTCTATGCAGATGTCCTCCTACTGCCACCAAGTTTTGTTGTGAATCCCAGCATGGTCTCCCCACACTCTTAGTTTCAGCTTCCAGGACAGAAAGGTGGACACAGAGTGGCCACTGCATCTTGCTTTCTGGTCAGAACTGAGAATTGTTGTGGTGTGTTGAAGTGCATGGCTTTATTTGGGGTTGGTGGTAAGACCTCTGAAACCGGCATGGCGCGTACAGGACAGAATGCAGTCTGCAACCCAGTCTGCTTTCCTAGGGCTTTTTTGTATAAGTTTCAGCTGGAAACAAGATTCGGCATGAAAGCTAATGGATGTGATAGCAGGAGAACTGAAATCCCAGTGAAAGCTAAATGGATCCCACCCTGGACCATACTGCAAAGTTTTGCCTGCTTCAACCCCAGCGTTACTCGCAAGTGTCCCTGAATGCTGTCCCTCTTCCATCCTGTAAATGAGAAAGGTTGTGTCTGGCTCTTTCTCATTTAAAGTACATGTGAATCTGGGACACACAGCACATACATAATTGCAGGGCAGGACCTGAAAACTGATCAAAGCCACCTCAAACAACTACACTTAAATCACACAAGATGCATCCTAAGATCTGTGAGCGTGTGCTTAGCAGTGATGTGTTCTTACAGTCTCAGCAGATGGCACTAAGGATGACAAAGCCCAGCACATAACTTCTGTAGCAGAAATAAGGGGCGAGAGCCTCTGAGGGGAGGGCAAGGGCATTTCTTTTAAGTGTGCAACTGTATGCTCAATGTATTTGGCCGTAGCTTTGCACGTGCGGGTGAGCAGCAACGTGCACATCAATTAGGTGTGCAAACCGTAGGTGAGCTGGCAATGCAAAGCGAGGTTGAGAAGTAAGAAATGTAGGCAGCTACACTGGAGGTCTGGGCTTCAAAATCTTTTTAAAAGTCAGCATTGTGTTTGAGTTATGGTGCAAAGCTACCTGGCTACAGGCTCAGCTAGGGGTCCTGCTCAGAGGACCTGCCATGCAGGGAAAATGTTCAATGTGCCCTATCCCTGGGGGGGTGGTTGCTCCTTCCAGGGTTACCTATTTGGGCTGATGGACAGGTATATTGGCCGTGGCTTTCCCTCTCACCATGACCTTCTCCTGTGGTACCTAAAATAACCCATGGGAAGAGCCTGTGGTGTTCAGTAGGTGATGTGCCTGGTTGTGGTGCAAGGCTTGGGAGGTGCCTTCATTCTGTGTGCCACCTCCTGGCTGTGGTACCTATATAAACAGATTTCTGAGAGGGCTTGCCAAGTCACATCTAATAGCCCCCCAGTTCCTTGTTTCTAATCTCCAGGTGCATCATTATAAATCTGCACATTAAGATTTTAAATCCTCCTGCAGTTGTGGGGCAAAATTCGTGAATAATTGGATTACTAATAATATGTAAAATCTGCTGTCCTTATCTTCCCCCCCTTCTCTCTTTTTTTTTTTTTTTTTTTGATTCTAGATCCACTAATAGTTTATTAGTGATCTTTATCAGTCCAAGTGTGGGCACATATGAGAGGACTTGTATGGGTGGTGAACAACAGGGCACTGTTGAGAACCTTTCCCTGCATTTAAAAAAAAAAAAAAAAGACGTGTTTTGTTGCACGTGCCATTTGGTGCCCAGATCTGTGATGCCAGACATACGAATGCTTGGTTTTACACTGCAGTAGCTGCTTAAAATTTTCTTCCTCAAAATGTTCAGGTACGTCCAGTTCATCTTAATGGATGATCAAAGGGCATGTGCTGAAGATGTACTGTTCAGTGTTTAGACAATTGTGCCAACCTAAATCTTCTGGGTGCTGTTGAACTTGGAGGCTACAGCATGAGGCATAAGACCACCATGAGCCAGACTGGGGAGCTGTCACCATGGGATCTCCGTTGACACCTTGTTGGTTGTGGCTACCATCAGTCATTGTTTGTGTGGGAGACAAGAGAGTGTGCTGTTGTAGGGAGCTTCAGACATAACAAAATGATACAGTAGTCCAAAATAAAAGAATAATCATTTAAAGGTAGTAGAGATGCAAGACAATTCCAGACACAAAAGAGTCCCTGCCTTGTCTATAACCCTCTCTAGATGAAAGGACAGGATCCGGCAAATCCCAGAGCCAGGAATGTGGGGCTGTTTGCCAGGGGTGCTTCCTGTGGCTCCTCAGTATCAGTGATGGTGCTCATTGGTGGGGTCTACAGCTGCACAACACGCAGCCCCCTGCTCTGTTGGAGGGGCTGGGAAGACCTGTCTGTAGAGATTGAGGGAAACCTTCTGTCTCCAGGGACAGGTTAAGTTCAGAAGGTGGTGGGCAGCAGTGCTCAGGGAGGGTCTGGGTGATGTGCCTGCACTGGTGAGAGGCCTCTTTTGAAAAATGCCCTCAGTCTGCAAAACAGAACAAGGCAGCCAGGGTAGCTCAGCTTTTCTACTTTGGGTTTTTTTTTCCCTTTTATTCTGCCTGGCTTCAGAGCCTGATAGGAACCTCTCAAGTGGGAAAAGTGCAGAATCTCAAAACAGAAGCATAAGAGTTTTTCTTGGGTATAAAATTTCAGTCAATAACGTGCTGCTGCCTTATTGACATGAAAAGAATGCCTTTCATGTGATACAAACATTTACTTGCTCCTGCTTACTCTACTCACCTTGTACAGAAATGCTGATTGCCATTGACTAATCAGTCCATTTTTGTATATTCTCATCAGAATCTTTCTTTGGCTGGAACAATATGCACTCTGTGATGCTTGCATGTCTAATAATTTGTTATTGGCACCTTGTATATGCCTTTGTTACTTCACAACTAACAGTTTGGCCTCCAAGTGCATGCATTTGTGTAAATTATTGTTAGAAAATATGAGATTTAGTTGCTTTGTTTGTATCAATATAGGATATGTGTAAGATAGACATAAAGACACTGGTAATTGCCATTTAATCACTGGCAGAAGACATTTTTCAGCTTGTATTTATGCAATCACTAGTTCTATTTAGGCTTCATAATGCCATGTCTATCTTTTAGTTCTGTATTTATTCAATTGCAGATTGGGTTTGCTTAATTTTATAATGATTAATTACAGTACCGTATAAAACAGTTAAGGAATCATTTTTGTTATGCAATACAATTCTAATAATAAGTAGGAAATCTTTTTTTTTTTTCTTCCAGTGTTCCTGAAAGCTATAAATACCTTTATTCATATAATGAAATTATCAGAATACTGATCAAACAACTTTATCCCCCCAATATTGATCTAATAATAAGCTATATACTTGGTTCTGAACCAAGCTTCAGAGTAATGGCAGTTGCTGTTGCAGTGCTAGGACCCAAAGACATAACATTTATTTTGTGTGTTTTAACATCTCAGGACACTGTCTCCTGCAAAGTCTCCATCTTCCTCCACTGGATCTATTGCTTCCAGCAGAAAATACCCTTACCCGATGCCACCACTTCCTGATGAGGAGAAAAAAGCCAACAGGCAAAGTGCCAGGGTACGTGTCCCTCTCCTCTGTGTTTCATCAGTGATTTGATTCACCAGTAGTTTTTCGAAAGGAGAGCGTAGCAGATCAGCATATTTGACAAACAGCGAGAGCAGCAGTGGCGTTTCCTTTGTACCTGAGGCTCTAACAGCGACTAGGGCAGCCTCAGTGGCTGCGTTTACAGATAATACAGATATGTATTAGGGCTGCAAAGATGATGAGGGGACTAGAACATCTCTTTTACAAGGAGAGGCTGAGGGACTTGGGTCTTTTTAGTCTGGAGAAAAGAAGACTGAGGGGGGATCTGATCAATGCTTATAAATACTTAAAGGGTGGATGTCAGGAGGATGGGGCCAGTCTTTTTTCAGTGGTGCCCAGTGACAGGACAAGAGGAAATGGGCACAAACTTGAACATAGGAAGTTCCATCTCAACATGAGGAGGAACTTCTTTCCTGTGAGGGTGGCAGAGCCCTGGAACAGGCTGCCCAGAGAGGTGGTGGAGTCTCTTTCTCTGGAGACATTCCAAACCCGCCTGGACACGTTCCTGTGCAACCTGCTCTGGGTGGACCTGCTTTGGCAGGGGGGTTGGACTAGATGATCTCCAGAGGACCCTTCCAACCCCATGTGATTCTGTGATTCTGTGATATCCATTTGGCTTGCTCTTAAACCTGCCCTGAAGCCCAGATTTCACTAGTTGTCATATTTCAAGCTAGGACCGTGCCTGGGGCAGCCTTGGAGCAGGCAACACGTCTGGATCTCCTCCCTTACCCTGTCCAGGGGGCTGACGCAGCCAGCAACTCTCATTCGGGCTGGGAGATAGCTGCTTTCCAGCCTCATGGAAAGGTGACTACATTGCAGTTAAGGAGGATGTGGAGGGCTTGTATCAGGCTTTTGTAGATCTGGAGGGACGTGCCCTGAGCCCACCCTGGCCCCCCAGAACTGTAGAGCTTTAGAACTGTCGGAGTTCTAAAGCTTTAGTTCATGTTCCGATATAGATGAAATGCCTATCTCCGCTCTCTCACCCCTTTTTTCCAAGAAAAAAAAGGAGTGGAGCACTGCTGAGAGGACCTGCATACTGCTACCCTCGTGTCCTGCTCGGGGCAGAAAGTGGTGTGAGGGGCAGCAGAGCATCTCCCAGGCATATGTGGAGCAGAACATCTTGGAGGAAAGGCTGCACGGAGGTTTCTCCGCCCTGTAGCTGCCTCGGGAACCAGCTCAAACCCACGGCAGAAATTTGTGCTGCCCTGAGCAGAGTGGGAAATCACACTAATATTAGTTAGTGGAGCTGTAAGGTAAAAGCTGTCCAATACAAAGCTGATGCTGCACTGACTTCAAACTCTCCGCACTCCCAGCCATGGACATTTACTGTGCCAGCTGCAAGTCATGCTGGAATGCTTGAGATTGCTGACCTTGTGGTCTAAACCATACCCACCAGAGGCTGGGAAGCAGACCAAGAGTGTAGCCTTGATGACCCAAGTAACGTAGATGCAGTTCCTCAAACAAGCTCCTCACACTGTTTGGGTAACAGCCTGTTTTATCTTGGTGTTCAGTGTGTGTTTGTGTTCCTTTTCCCCCTCTCCAGTTATGGGAGACATCCATTTAGCTGCACTGTTCTCCTGGAGTGACATCAGAACTGTTTACTTCGAATTTTATAGAAACTCAGCACCACTGAGTCATTGCACATTCACCTGCTCTTCAGACAATTTGAAAGATCAACAAGAGATGCCCGTGATCACAGTGAGAACCTCCTCTCATCTGGAAGGGAAAAAAAGCAGTCTTTTTTTTTGTTCTTCCTTTTTTTTTTTGTTGACTAGTATTTTATGGATTTGATGAACAACCAGAATCATAGCAGGGGATAA
The DNA here is from genome assembly GCF_964106895.1 of Numenius arquata. Classification (NCBI taxonomy): domain Eukaryota; kingdom Metazoa; phylum Chordata; class Aves; order Charadriiformes; family Scolopacidae; genus Numenius; species Numenius arquata. The sequence continues at coordinate 21,744,595 of NC_133587.1, read as the reverse complement.
TTAGCCCGGATGTGACAAGGCTGTTCCACATGATGACAGATACACTTCCCTAGAATCCCAGCTGCAGTCCGGTTGCCAGTCCTGCCCAGGAGAGGTTTTCCTGTGTTTTATTGCAGTCCCGAGTCAGACCAGAATGGAATGGGGAGTGCGCCTCCTGGAGATCCCGGCTGATGTAAACTTGTACGCTGTATGCATGAACCTCGTGTTCTTTACTTTCCACGTGTAAGGGATAAACAACATACTGTAATAGAAATTAGCATGCAGGAATAAGAAATATAGGATTTTTTTGTGACAGGATTTCAAACTTTGAAAGGCAACTATTTGACACAAAGGTCAAACAAACAAGGATTATATTTTTTTTTTTACCTTATATGTTTATAATCTCAGTATACAGATTGTATATATGTAAACATTTGATAATGTCAAAAATAGCTGTTATACATAAGTGTATTTTGCCAAATGCCTAAAGAAACAGTCATGACTAACATCATCACACTTCAGATTTTCTAATATTACAAGTAGGTATCTTTGGAAATACAGAAGGTACAGTACTGTAAAACCGTGTGTCTCAGAAACTGGTGTTTGACCAAAATCTGTACTATCTTTTCAGTATCTTATACTGTCTCGACAATCTCGGTTGTATGGTAGATTGCAGAAACCAGTACAGCAGCACCTTGTCTTAAATCATCGTTAAGAGGAACCAGCCAAAATCTGTTTTCAGTGAGGTGACCGGTATGTCCTCTCATCAAGAATGATTCAGCAGACAACAGAGACAGAGCCTTTAAGTAACGTGCAGTCCCAACTTACTAGATATTTGGGAATGCTTCTAAGCAATCAGTTCAGGATGTGGTGATGTGAAGTCCTTCTGGTGAGAGTCGCTGTGTATTTTCGATAGAGCATTTGGGACGCTGTTTCAGATGGCAAGGCGTAGCTTATGAGAAGCGGAATGATTTCACTGCAGTAGATAGTAACTGCCCTGGGCAAGTGGCCAGTTTCATCGCTGTCTTTTCTTTGTTACTGGAATCACCTTTACCATGCGTTTGAATGCCATGCTTGCTGCCCCTGAAGCCCCCTTAGCAATTTTGGGGGCGTTAAACTGAGCACAAGTGAGCTTAGCCTGAAAAACTGAGGTAGGGGAGAACAAACCCTTTACCATGGAGACGTTAGTCTCATGTGTGAGTGGATGGTTAGATTTCTAACACCGGAGACTTCTGAAAGTTGTTATAAAACAAACACCTTTTGATTGGGAGTTTTCGGTCAGTAAGGAACTGGACCATATTAAATCAGTTTATAACTCTCCAGTTTTCTAAAATTGACTGTTTATGAGCTTCGGGTAGTACCATTGCAGAATAAAACACCCGACTCTGTGGTACAGTTGAACACCTTGCCCAACAGCCGTATGATCAATTAGATATTATTGTGATGGGAACATCTACGGTGTTTCTGAATCTTCTACCTCTTTCATGTATTTCCTTTAATAATTGAACCTGACACTTGCAGCCTTTTAATATATTTTTTTAACTTTTAAGTCTCTCGATAAAGTCAAATTTATGTAAGATTAAATTAAGAAATGTTTAAAGATGTCATCAGCTGTAAAGTATGTAAGATTTTTAGAAACGCTATATTTTATGTATTAGATTATGACGAAATATTGGTCTTGGAGTTCAAGTGATTTTCCTTCGCAGTCAACAGGTTCTGGTAAGTATTTTGGAGAAGGACAAATACGAGTGAGTACAAGTGGACGCAGACAGACCATCCGGAAGGAGCCACTCACTTGTAATAGCTTTAGGAAAAGATTCTGCACTTTTGTGAAGAGTAAATATCCGTCAGCACTGAAGAATATTTTTTGCAAAGATTTATTCGGAGTGTGGGTAACTGGATTAAAGATAGTTGGCAGCATATAGTTCATGAAATCAGGGCCTGGGCCATAACCGCTTGAAATCAGTATGTTTTTTCTTGATTTCACTGGACTTTGAGCAGGACCCTCAAGGAGTTCACCCACGTTAGGACATTATGAAGACCTGCCAGCTGCTCTGTTTCTCTGTGGAAGCTGTTTTTCCCTCACGTATTAGTATCTTGTCATTAGTAACTGCACTGTTCATCAGGTGCCTTTTCTGGTGTTTGTTTGGATACAGACTGGCATGTAATTTTGAATAATCCTGTTAGATTTCTGTGCGTATTTTATGTTTAGCACTGTTTACTCTTCCCTTTCCATTTTGCCTTATCAAGAAGCAGCAAGATTTGGTTAGACTGAACTGGATATAACCCGCTGGCTCTTTGTGTGATGTGCATAGCTTCTTGTTTTGCAAACACATGGCTCTCCTGGCTGTGTTTTCCATGTAGTGTGTACTTTCAGCTTCTCTCTGGTTTTGGTATAATTCATTTGTAGCGTATGATGGTGCAGTTCTGTGTGTAGCGTAACCCTTAACAATCACTTGCACATTTGGAGATATGTAGTGACTGGAAGTCTAGTTATGAGCACTAAGTAAGTTAAATAAATATTGACTTTCATGTTCATGGTCTAGGGTGAGAACATCACAGGACTTGGGTTTTTGCAAAATTCTTCTGAAGAGAATTTTGCTTCAGGTTGGTAACTGGGAGACCTTGTTGTTGCACAAAACCCGAACTGGTGGGGCTGCGTGAGCCTCCAAAGCCAGGGGAGGTCAAAGAGAGAACGTTGGCGGTGGTTTCCTATTTCTAAAATGTAGCGTGTTGGAAAGCTGACAGATGATCAACCGTGACGATTGCAAACGTTGTTACCCACTGCAGTTAGTTACACTGGCAATAGCAATATAAATTGCTGCATAATACCTCATCCAGTCCAAAACAGAGTACTTGTATCGTCAATAAGATAGCTCAGTCATTTTCACTCAGTAGACTCATGCTTTTGTTTTATTTTTATTTTAATACATGAATTATTGCCAGCTATGCTGTAGATGCCTGTTGAAGTGGGGACGTTATCAGTTCTTCTCAAATAGAAGTAATTGTCCATGTGAGCATGGGACCTGCAGGACGAGCTATACTAGTGTTAGTGTTACATATTTCAACACGGGAGAAGAAGCTTGTATAATTTAAAATAAAATTAATATGACTAACTCATGGAGACCGGAAAATAGAGATTATATCCAAATAATAATGCTTCACAACGATGCCACGGTTTGACAAGTAAAAATTTAGCTGCTAATTCTGCATTTGTTGACATAAGAACTTCAGTAATCCATACTACAGGCTTTTGGTGAATACACTCAGGCAATATCCCAGGAATGGTTGCGATTGATAATTTACATGTAGTTCTGTTACATTTTAGTAAGTAGTTTTAAGGAGGTTGTTAATTTTATACAGCCTATCTTTGCGTAAGTTGTGAACTTGTCACTACTTGCCAGTTCTCTAAAGATAGCTACTTCCTAAGAGTTCCTGATTTATGGATGTCGAACCTGCTAAACCGATGTGCTCCTTAGATAGTTTTGATTGTGCTAATAAACAAATGGACATTTGAGCTATAGCCTGCATTAAAATCAGAAAGAAATTGTGTCACTAGCTAGTGTACTGAGGACCTCTTACCTGAATCCCTGCTGCTGGTTTTAAATGGTCTGAGTGGTCTTGTCAACACCAATGCGATAACCATTTTTGAAACCAGAGCTAAGAATAGGCACATGCACTGTTGCGGACACACAGATACTACAAATTCTGACCACATTTGCAGTCATTTCATTAATGAGTTCACTAATGAACAGGATAGGATGTAACGTGAAAGCATGATGAGACTCCATAATCCCACAGGATAAGGAGTTGGCTCCTAGGACGTGCCCAGTCATCACATCCTATCCCCAGCTGTTGTGAGCAAAATTATCACACTCCAGTGTAAAACTCAGCAGCTCCTGTTCTCTTCCATCCCTTTGTGCTCCCACTGAAACGCTCCCTTGAATGATGGTTACATCCACTAACAGCCTCTTGTGTTAATTGGCTAAGATCAAAAAGCTGCTCAGTTTGTCACCTTGGCAGGATCAGGTCTTTCCAGGGCTGTTAATGCACCTTTTGCTCTTGGTACCGTGGAGGTGACAGAGCCTCGTGTCTGGGCTGCAGCTTGCGCTGGTAAAGCCATTTGGTGGCCCAGCCATCCTGTGTCTCTCTCACCCTCTAGCGTTGTTGAAGGCTTAAATCCAAGAACCTAAAAGTTGTGCTGTGTCCTGTTTCTCTTGCTCCAAGTCAGAAGACCATCCGTTTCTTTCTCTAAGTTACTTCAGTACCTGCAGCAGAGTGTTTGGGCCACTGCTCTCAACTACACTGGGAGGTTATTTAATTTACCTCGCTTTTCAAGAGCTCGAGCATTCTGTCTGCCTCCGAAGCATCCGCCAGACTATTTGTGTGGCTTCTAAACCATATGAGACATCAGCAATGTGGAATCTGACTTTGATCAGATTTGCTGGAGACAAATACAAGTAAACTGCACACATAGGCACAGTTTGTTACTGCGGGACTGCCTGGGGGGTCACGTCTCCGTGTGCGTGTGACTGTTCCCCTAACAGAGCGGGGCAAGAAAGGGAACGGTGAAGCTGCGTGTGTAGACAGTAGCTGCGACACAGGTGGGACTCTTAAGTGATTTCAACAGGAAATTAAAAAATGCTCCCTGTCAATCTACACTAAAAAACTTCTCTGTCTTGAGCATTTTCCAAGTCATCTTCCACAAAACGTTCCTGGTGCCTCGGGTGTGGAGGCCGATGTAACCTAAAGCCCTGGAAGCGGTAGCTCATACACCCAGCACGTGGTGTCAAGTTTTGTGTGTCTGTTTAGAAAAGCACTGTAAGAGTCAACATCCATACCTTACTATCTCAGCCAAGTAGCCAAAACAAGCAGTAAAAATAAGCTCAGAACACGGAAATGTGGTTATTTGCTCACACTTGAGAAACTTCGTGCCCGACTCCAAAATCGGCTCATGTTGCCAGGCCTGGAGGGGGTCAGTTCTCTGAAATCCAATCATCTGCACCAGTTTCCAGATCACTTCAGCTAAGCCGGCTTTAAACTGGTTAAAAAACCTGCTGCTCCATAGGCAGGCTGTAATTGCGCTGTAACTCGGAAGGAGATGAGGAACACTGGGGAAAGTGAGCGCAGAGCAGTTAAAAAGAAACACTCTCTAAGGGAGAAGTATAGGTGTGTTACGCTATTTTTTATTACTAAAGCATAAAATGTCAAAGCAACAAGCTTTTTTTTTTTCTGTATTCCTCTGAATAAAAAAACCCCAAGTTTTTGTTAAAAAAAAGTATCTTAACATGAGGCCTTAAGACCTTATATATTCTAACTTTAGCATGGAGAGTCTATTTTTACAACCATGTTAGAAATTCTGTATATAGGCCTGACTGACCTTGTAAGTAGAGTGGTGCTGGCAGCTGATCCTGCAGTATCCCAAGGCTCTGCGTAACAGGAAATGCTGATTTATTTTGATTATTGGTACAAGGACTCCTGCTCCCTGTCCGTGTAGAGACTCTGCGTATTTTATGCTTGGAAATACAGTCCAGAACATACTCAAACTGTGAATATATAACCTGATTTTTCTTAAGGGTAAAGATATATTACAATAGGTAGTGTTTTATATAGAATACAGTACTTATTTTTATTGTTGCATAAATGCAAAATATTTTTTTCAGAATAGCAAAGCATTACAGAATTTGTAATCAGCCTGAGAAAACACTATTTACGGTCCGACCAGTTCTTTCAGCAAAGCTTTTGGGGTGGGATGTACCAGTTGGCTCTGCCAGCTTCATTTTGTGCTAATGTTTATCTTTGGCATTGCTGGAAAAAAAACAAAACAAAACAAAAAAAACCCCAGCTATCTATTTTTTCACTCATACTAGCCTGTATTGGTAAAACACTCAGAGAGGTGAGGAGAGCCGTGTTTCACCACTGGGGCTGGGCTAGTATTAGCAAAAACAGCCAATCTATCCCATAATGTTGTCTTTGCTAGTGAAAATCCTTTAAAGAACGTGCCTGATGTAACAGAAACACAAGGTATTGACAAACACCAAAATGAAGCATCGCGATTTAGAAGCTCCTAGCTTTGAGTGTGATATTCCGTCATAAACACTGGGGGCACTGGGCTGTTGAAGGGACTGAATCTGCCTTTCGTGTAGCTGAACAAAATGTTGCTTTTTATCGAATCAAGTAATTGCAATTTGGGGTTCTAAATTCTTGCTCACTTTGAACAACAGCATCACCGTCTCCACTTCAATGAGAGTATTTAATACAAATGCCTGTGGTTTTCAATGTTCCTGACATATTGTAACATCAGTAAAGTGACTTTCAATGACAAAGGCTGTTGTGTGGTTTTGTTCTCCCGAGTCCTTACGTTTAGCCCTTCCTGGTTTTTCTCTCTCGCTATAAAAAGACGCTGCACGTGCGGGAAAAAAAAAGGGCTTGTGGCTAATAATAGAATACAGGTGTTATTTTTCAAATGCCAGGGTTGAAAATAATCCTGTGAGCTTCCCGGTCTTTGGCTCAGGGTCCTACTGTTCTTAAGACAAAGCTGAAATCCCTGTTCCTTAGGTTTGTATGCCTGAGGGCAAGAAGAAATATTTAAATAAATTCTAAACTATGTCCAATTGTTTGCACAAAGGCCGAGAGCCGTCACCCTGCTGAGTGTCAGGTAGGCATCCTTCCTGGTGCGCCCTCTGGGAAAGAGACACCCTTAATTCTGGGTTAGAGGTAACCGTTTCTTTAAAGCAGGTAACTTGCAATGGTCAAATTGCCCACGGAACCGACTCCTAACGGAGAAGCAATTTTCACATAGAGCTTTTTTTTTTTTGGCTAATGACAGCACAAAGTCTGTAGTCGCTCCTTACTAACTGGCTTTATTGTCTTGGTTTATGTCTAACCATGAAAGGTGATTTTATCCCATCAGTCCCTGTGGATACCATGGATTTTTGAAATGTTTGTGGAGAACAAAAAGCCATTCTTTCCTGGCTAAGCTGGAATTTGTTTCCAGTTTGGGGGAAATTTGGTTTTCAGTTTTCTGTACTTACAAAAGATCCCTGAAAAAAAAACCCCATTAGTTAACGCTGCTGTTCTTGCAGCATTTCACCGCTCAGGGGTGGCTGGTGCCAAAACAGTCACTCAGCCTGGGGAAACAAACTGAGAAAGACCTGGCATGTTTGTTACTGGTTCTCTCTCATTGCTCCAGGCATCTGTTACACCTCTCGTTAAAAAAGTACACACACCATACCCCCCCCCCCAAAAAAAAAAGTATGCAAAATAAACTGAAAACATTTTTCAAGTCAAGCTTTTATTTATTTGTAGGTGCAATTTTAATCCCACGTATTATTTCATCAATAATTCTTATAATTTCTTGCATAGTTTCATCCCTGTACAGGAGTGAGGAACTTCTTGGGAGGGGGTCTCAGATGGTTTAGCAGGTTACACTTCTCTAAAAGAACATTATATTCATTATTGCCTGATGTTTTTGTTCATTAGCCGTTTCAGGCCTGTGCTGGGGGGGTGAACTGGAAAAAAATAATTGCAGATCGAGGTAAAACAGCTTAATAAGGGAAGGAAATAAAGTGTGGGGCAGGGGAAGCCAGGCAAAGGCAATCAATCACCACCTCCTCCCAGCAGACCCACTTGCCCACCCCTGCCCCAGGGTACTGCTGACCACAACGCGCCGTGGAGTGGAACATCCCTTCGGTCCGGTGGAGTGGAACATCCCTTCGGTCCGGTTAGCTCAGCTGGCCCCAGCACCTTCCCTCCCAGCGTCTCACCCCCCTCTCAGCCTCCTCACTAGGGGCACAGACTGAGAAAGGGAGAAGCCCTTGATGCTGTGGAAGCTCTGCTCAGCCGCAGCCAGAACGCGGGGGTGTTACCAACGCTCTTCTAGTCCCGGCTCTAAAGTGCAGCGACCCACGGGCTGCTGTGAAGCTGATGAACTCCCTACCACAGAAAGCCAGGAACAGGCTGCAGCGAAGGCACGAGGGAAACGTTGTGTAGGTAAAGATGTCTCATCCTTTTAAGGGTAAAATTAACAGTGTAAGGATGAGTATTGTATTTATGCAAAATGGGCCAATCGAAACCCTATGGGAAGACCGGCCTTTGCTTCATGCTCTGTTCACTGACACCATCAGCCGTCAAAGTTTTCAACTACAGACCTGGGGTTGGTGGCTTCACTCAAACCTTTAGGGGCTTCAGTCATTTTCGCAGAAATGTGCAACAGGACAGCATACAACCATCACACTGTGGAATCTAATCATGTTTATGCCCTTAAAATTCATTTTTGAGGGCAGAAAGAGAATTACTTTCTGAAATGAAACTAGAAGCAATATGCAAAGAATTCTGAATTGAAGTAGCAGGTACTAGATGCTTCTTTAGGTGAGACCAGACAGCTTTGGCTTTGCAGCCCAAAAACTAGAGACCTAGATTTTTCCAGCATTCTTAGCAAGTTGGGGCATAAACGAGTACCTTCAAGTAAGATTTCTACTCTGAGGATTATTTCTGTTGGTGGGCCGGTGACACACCCCCGCCCCGTGTCTATATGCAGCCATGCATGTATAGTTTTGCTTTCGTGCTTTAGTGCAAAGGCTCCTCCCCAGAAGTGCTCTAAACCACTAATATCAGAAATAAATACACTCCTTTTAACGTGCTTCTGCCATTCTTTGCATTTACAAGGCGAGCAAAAGAACATCTCCTCTGCGGTAAGCAGAAGTGACCAAAATTAACAAAAGTTTCATTAACTTATTTAATGTTAGGGTTACGCTAGCCCTTCTTCCCGTACAATGTCAATCTTCCCCTCAAAAACAGAAAAAAAAAAAATCAACCAACAAACCCCACCAAACAAAACGCCCCTTCTTTCCCCTGAAAAAATCTCAAGGGAAAAAAAAAAAAAAAAAAAAAAAAAAAAAAAAAAGTCTTGCCTTTCTGTATCTGCTTTGATGTAAATTCTGCCACGTCAGTAATTACTGCCGGGATCTGAAACAGCGATCTGGCAGGAATTTTTTAAAGCAGTGTTCGGCCCTGGTTTGAGTTGGCAGGTACAGGCAGGAGAGGAACTTGTTAGACTCATAGAATGAATCATGGAAGGGACCTTAAAGATCATCGAGTTCCAACTCCCCTGCCATGGGCAGGGACACCTCCCACCAGTCCAGGTTGCTCAAAGCCCCATCCAACCTGGCCTTGAACACCTCCAGGGATGGGGCATCCACAACTTCCCTGGGCAACCTGTTCCAGTGCCTCACCACCCTCACAGGAAAGAATTTCTTCCTAATATCTAATCTAAATCTCCCCTCTTCCAATTTAAAACCATTACCCCTTGTCCTGTCACTACGCTCCCTGGTAGAGTCCCTCCCCATCTCTCCTGGAGCCCCTTCAGGTACTGGGAGGCTGCTATAAGGTCTCCCCAGAGCCTTCTCTTTCCAGGCTGAACAACCCCAACTCTCTCAGCCTGTCCTCATAGCAGAGGTGCTCCAGCCCTCTGATCATTTTCATGGCCCTCGTCTGGACCCATTCCAACAGGTCCATGTCCTTCCTGTGTTGAGGACTCCAAAGCTGGACACAGTACTCCAGGTGGGGTCTCACCAGAAGAGAGTAGAGGGGCAGAATCACCTCCCTTGCCCTGCTGGCCACACTTGATGCAGCCCAGGATGCAGTTGGCTTTCTGGGCTGCCAGTGCACATTGCCAGCTCATGTTGAGCTTCTCATCCACCAACACCCCCAAGTCCTTCTCCTCAGGGCTGCTCTCCAGCCATTCTCCACCCGACCCGTATTTGTGCCTGGGATTGCCACGTCCCAGGTGCAGGACCTTGCACTTGGCCTGGTTGAACCTCAAGAGGTTTGCATGGGCCCACCTCTCAAGCCTGTCCAGGTCCCTCTGGATGGCATCCCTTCCCTCCAGCATGTTGACCACACCACACAGCTTGGTGTCATCAGCAAACTTGCTGAGGGTGCACTCTATCCCACTGCCCATGTCTTCGACAAAGTTGTTGAACAGCGCTGGTCCCAGTACTGACCCCTGAGGAACAGCACTCGTCACTGGCTTCTACTTGGTCGTTGAGCCCTTTGAGTGTGGCCATTCAGCCAGTTCTTGATCCACCAAGTGGTCCATCCATCAAATCCATGTCTCTCCTATTTAGAGACCAGGATGTCGTGCGGGACAGTGTCAAACGCTTTGCATAAGTCCAGGTAGATGACGCCTGTTGCTCTGCCCTTGTCTACCAATGCTGTAACACCATCGTAGAAGGCCACCAAATTTGTCAGGTATGACTTGCCCTTGGTGAAGCCATGTTGGCTGTCACCAATCACCTCCTTATTTTCCATGTGCCTTAGCAGAGATTCCAGGAGGATCTGCTCCATGATCTTGCAGGGCACAGAGGTGAGACTGACTGGCCTGTAGTTCCCCGGGTCTTCCTTTTTTCCCCTTTTTGAAAATTGGGGTTATGCTTCCCCTTTTCCAGTCAGTCGGAACTTCACCAGACTGCCAAACTTTTCAAATATAATGGAGAATGGCTTGGCAACTTCATCTGAGCTCCCTCAGGACCTATGGATGGATTTCATCAGGTCTCATGGACTTACGTACCTTCAGGTCCCTTAGATGGTCTCGAACCTGATCTTCTCCTACAGTGGGCGGTTTAGGTTTAAAGTGGAAGAGATAGAAACATTAATTTACATATAACTGAAATCTGTCAGCTTAGAAGTTCATTGTTAAAGGGAAAGTTAATGTATAAACTGACACGGCATAGTCTTCGTATGCTTAAAAGGATTTTATATAGTGACACAAACAGAGCAAGAATCTTACTGGAACAAGAGCCCCCTGTATGACAGCACACTGCTGGAAGAGTTCTCTGCTATGTTTTGCCGCATCCCTGAAGTTCTACCAGATGGTCTTACACTCAGCACGTGGTGTCACAGACTTCATCTTGAAAATAGCTAGCTGTCACAATAAGCAACTTAAACTTACTGATAGAAGTTCTAACAGACCAGTGTAAAATGATCATTTCGAAAGCTCTTTAAGTTTGTACGTGCCTTATGCTGTCAAGGACAAAAGAATATGCATCATCTTATGTTATACACGATACTGTTTAAGACAGAAAAAGGTTAAGTTGCACTGCAGAAAAACTTACTGCATAATTTGAGTTATACATAGTGAATTGCAAGTTTATGAAAATAAAAACATCTTTAATAGTCACAGGTTGAAAGGTAAAGACAACAGTACGTGAGCCGTTGACAGTCATTGTCGAAACAAAAAAAAAAAAGGTGTGTAAAGTGATACCTTCATAAAATATGCAATTTCCAATATTGAAATACACAATCATTGTAAGATTTGGCAAAGGAAAACACAAACTGGAATGTTAATTATGATCATCCACAGCTTCCTTCCTTTTGATTTAGATGCTCATAACACACTGTATGAACTGAAAAAAGAATAACCACTTATTAGATATATGGTAGAGAGCAAGTCTTCACTTTTTATCCTAAAATGCCCATTGTCACTACTCATTTCTGTAAACAAATTCAGTCCATGAACTACAAAGCTTTGAAACTAAATATGAAAATCAGCTAATAGTTAATTAAAACAACGCATCTTCTTAATAATAACAACAAACCCCCCTAAGAATACTTGAATCTAGTGTTGTCCTTTTCCTGTGCAGATGTGCAGGAAGCCAAGAACTACAAACCTGACTGAGTGCAATTTGTGTCTGTCCCCACCGCCCCAACCCCAGCCTTGCCTGGGAAAATTGTCTACCAAGCCCTAAAACAAAAGAAGAAAAAAAAAAAGTCCCAGAAAGTGATGTTAGCAAGCAACGGAGCCTCTTAGATCTTCCTGAACCATGTTGGTAAGAAGTCCAGACAAAAATGCACAACATTTTACAGAACTCTATAAAATACCTGAAAACTTTTTGAGACAATACTCAAATCCCAGAACTCCCAGTGCTCTCAGGTAACACCGTAAGTGTGGGGAAGACAGGCACAAGCTCCCATCATTACTGTTTGTCTTCAGTTTTAAGTTTTTCTTTAGTTTTACCCTGTAACTTTAACTGATTCCTTAAAGTTCACTTACATCATCATACTGGAAGTTCACAAAACCCTGCTGAGTTGTATCCCTGCTTCTAAAACATTCTGGAAAAATTAAGAAAACAAAAAAGAAACCAGGTAAGAAAAATTACAGTTACTAATTTTTTTTTAAAAAATGCATTGTGCTTTCATTAAATTCCCCAAGTTACATAAATAATTCATCAAGAACAGTGCAATTAATTCCAAGACTTAATTTCCAGTTCTTCATTTTAATAATTATCCTATACTGCCCTTCATGTTCTGTTGATAAATACAGTTTACCAACTTTGATAACTTAACTTTGGAATAAATGCTGCATTAGTTTTAAGTCTATTTTTCAATGGGGATTTAAAAAATCATAATCTATAATTGTTCCAGTTCTGCCTGTAAACTCTATTGCAAGAAATCTATTTTGTGTTACCTAAAAGTTAAAGTTGAACTTGAGATAACTGAGTAATTACATTTTATTAAATAAAAATATATTATGATATCAACGTGGGATGATAGCAACAAGGATATAATCCAACATACCAGTGAGAGCTCTGAGTTTCACACAGCAGGCAATATAATCATCAAACGTGATCTTTCCTTGAGTGCTGTATCGCCTTGTGATCGCAGTGACTGCCTGGGGGCTCAGTCTAAATCCTATTTGAAAATAAAAAGTCTGTATTGAAAAGACAGGTAAGTTAACAGAATGTCAATACATTTCTAATTGGAAGTATGTGTCAGTTACTCTGGGACAGTAACTGGTACCGGGAAATGTCGTAAGTCAGAGTCAGAAACAGGAACTTTTCAGAACTTACCCATATTCATCAAGGCTTTCTCCAGTTCTTGACGATCCACTGTCCCACTTCTGTCATTGTCAAAACTTAGGAAGTGTTGCTTCCAGCCATTGACCACAGCCCAGAGTTCTTTAAACTCATTAAATCCCAGTGTGCCAGACATATCCCTCTGATTCCAAAGCTAAGAAAAGCATTTCTTAAAAAGTTAAAAAAAAAGCCCTCTCTCCAATGGAAATTTGTATTTTTATCATATGAAGTTAAAAACTCTTTCTTGAAGGTCTATATTAACAATATTTTACTATTAGCAATTTTTCTGGTAAAAAATTCTGGTAAAAAAACTAACTACAGCATATCACAACACAGAGATATTACTACCAACCAAAACCAAAGATCAGAGAACTTGCTCTCCCCACTTCCTCCCAGTGAAGCCTGATAAAACTATTTGCTTCATTTTTGCTTCATTAAAATTTGTTAAATTTGTGAATTTAACTTAGTTTACACCCTTCTCTTTTACCTGCCACAGTGCAATTGTTACCAATAAGATACATATCCGAAATAAAAATAGATGCCAAATGAAAAATTACTTTAAGTTAGAATAATATCAGTGCTCTTGCATTCTAAGCAGTTTGTTCAAGGTGAGCTAACAACCCTTTCAGCAAAGTATCCTTTTTCTTTTTAAACAGCAAAGTATTTGAACATGACATTTTCAGTTTTTATTAAAAAACTCTTAACTAAAAAGTCCTACTGTGGAATGCCATAATACCATCTCATTAGATACTTGAACCTGATTCATTCAAGGAACAGGGTTTAGGGGGAGCTATATTGTATTCAGGCTGTGTAGTACAAACAATTCATTAGGAATGACAATGCTGTCCAATTTCAAAAGCAGAACGAGCAGTTTGCACAAAACTCTATCCTGGGCTGCGAGACCTGACTCTTCCTGCATTCAGTGGAGAAACAGTCCCCTAGGCTTGGAGGGATGCCACGTGTTGTAAGAAGATCAGTCACTTATTTATTACAATTATTTAATCCAGTCACAGAATCACAGAATGATATGGGGTTGGAAGGGTCCTCTGGAGATCATCTAGTCTAACCCCCCTGCCAAAGCAGGTCCACCCAGAGCAGGTTGCACAGGAACGTGTCCAGGCGGGTTTGGAATGTCTCCAGAGAAGGAGACTCCACCACCTCTCTGGGCAGCCTGTTCCAGGGCTCTGCCACCCTCACAGGAAAGAAGTTCCTCCTCATGTTTAGGTGGAGCTTCCTATGTTCAAGTTTGTGCCCATTTCCTCTCATCCTGTCACTGGGCACCACTGAAAAAGGACTGGCCCCATCCTCCTGACACCCACCCTGTGAGTATTTATAGGCATTGATCAGATCCCCCCTCAGTCTTCTCTTCTCCAGACTAAAAAGACCCAAGTCCCTCAGCCTCTCCTCGTAAGAGAGGTGTTCTAGTCCCCTCATCATCTTTGTAGCCCTCTGCTGTACCCTCTCCAGCAGTTCCCTGTCCTTCTTGAACTGGGGAACCCAGAACTGGACCCAGTGCTCCAGATGGGGCCTCACCAGGGCAGAGTAGTCAAATGAGTAAGAACGGAATTTTGTAGTTCCCCAATTATAATGATCATAATACTTATTGAGTAAGAGCTGAATGGGAATTGCAAAGCATTTCCGAAAGTTTGGGCACCATTTCATCTTTGCTTATGTAATGCAAAAATGTTTACATTTCATAGTAAAGGATACATCCAGCATTGAGATCATGAGTCTGCAAGTCTCTAAGTTGAAAGCTGTTTAAATTAGAAAAAGGAAAAGTGAAATTAAAAGAATGAATTTCAGTTTTGTTTGTCTAAATGTAACATTTTAAATGGCTCTTTATCTTATATTGATAATATATTATCATGTATAAAATATTATATAATTGCTTTCACTGTACACCGCCACACCACATTTTCATCCAAATAAGAGCTTTTAATCGTTACTTGTTAGAAAAACTGACAGCAGACAATCTGTAGGCAATTCAAGTTATATTTAAAATTAATTTGCTCTTATCTCAATCCATACGGGTTTGGGGTTTCAGTCAAAATGGTCATTTATATTTTACCATAGGCACCACTTGAGGAAGCCAGTTTTACTCACAGAAGCTCGACTTTGTAAATAGAACACTAGGTATCCTGACAGAGGAGTCCTGCCACAGAATTTTTTGGTCAGTATCAAAGCTCAATTTAAAAACAAAGCAAAACATCTTTTTAAGAATTGGCTGCCCATTACAAAACAAAACACTTCAACTCCACAGCTCAGCAGTGGGGAACTAAGAGGCTGAGAAGGGAAGTCTCACATGCACAGAACTGAATACAGAGAATTCACATTTCAAAGTAATCATTTCAATGTAACTTGAAATTACATTTCAAAGTAATCCATATGGAAAGAAAGCCCTGCCACCATGCAAATAAAAACCCCCAAACCTCTGCAGAAGGCACAACTACAAGCATTTTCTAGTAGATGGCATAAGAATTAGTATGCTTTAGGGTTGGTTTTTTTCTGGTTTATTTAAATCATTAACTTACGTTTATACGCTCCTGCAATCCCTGACTGGGTGAGACATCTCTGTAGCTCATCAGCATCTATTTGTCCATCCTTTTGATAACAGAAGATGTATCAGCTATTGTTTTAATTCCCTCTCCCAGGCTGCTTGTTCCCAGTACCCACTCCCTCTTCAGTGGCGTTAAATTAGCTACCCCTTCAAAAAACAGCTGATGACCTGTCTGCTATATGACAGAAACTGCCTTTTATTACCCATATCTGTAATGATGTTTCTTCAGTTGATGTTTTTGCAATATATACTAGCTTTCCCATCTAGTGAAGTACTAAAGAAATGAACAGGATTGGGAGGTTTGCTCTAAACTTAACTTTAAAAAAACCGAAACTCACATAAAACATTGGAAGCATATACTTGAGAGCCAGCTGCAAAGAAACCACGGCACGAAATTTTGAACAGAAAGATAGGTTTCCTAAAAGTACTATTTTTAACTTAGTGGGTATTGTAATCACTTTAGATTATAGGTTTATGATCTCACTGCTACAGTAGGAAACCTAGAACCCAGACCATACATACCCACTTATCAAGACAGCCTTAAGACTTACAAATCTAAATAACCCTTGGTTTTGGAGAATAAGTTGCCAGCAGAATCAAACAAAAGAAGAAAGCAAAGAACTTTAAAAGAAAATCAAAACAAACTCAGAAAAGATACCTATTTGCATGTTTTGGGCAATGACTCGCTTCCAATGCAGCCTGCGTGGGGCCAAACAGAGGAAGCAACTGCCAGTTCATGGAAAGCAATGAGCTGTCAGAAGCGGAACTGGAATTCTAGGTCACATTCCTCACACACCCAACATGAAGTTTGGTTCACAGAGAGTTTGAGCATAATTTAACCTTATTCAAGGATGGAATATTGTATCTGTAGATATAAAAAATTATGCAATTTTTTTAAAGCATTAAATAGGGAAAATAGTGTTGCTTTATACTTGAAGCAAATTTACTTGCTTCAGCATCTTTGTAATGTTTTTAAATCCACTAAGCCTTCTTTTTCTTCTTTTCTTGAGATATGCTACTAAATATCATAGTGGGAATGGCACAGCCAAGTAACTTTCAGAAACGAAGTATCATTATTTATAAGACAAATGATAGTTAGTATGTTAAATGGTATTTTACAAGGTCTGAAAAAAAGATCAGCAACGTTTCGATTCTCTGTAAAAATACTGGCAGCTAAACCCCAATTTGCTTCCAATCTATTCCATCAGTCTAACTATACAGATGTATTTAAAACTTTACATTAACAGGGAGAAAGAAAAAAAAGAGACATTTGAAATAGCCATGCATATTAAGCAGCAAATCTCTTCAAAGCCCTTGTGCCTTCTGAAACAAAGGCAGGATCTGCATAACTTTAAAATAGGCAGGAAGACAGAAAAGCATGATTTGTAATCACAATGAACATTACCAAAAAGATGCTTGGCTTTTTTTTTTTTTTTTTTAAAAGCAGAATTTAAGTAGCAGTAAAACTAGACAAGGCATAGGGGCTTTGTGAGCAGACTGAAAAAAGAAAATTATTACTTCCTACAGACTCAATTAATTTAATAAAGATTCTAAACAATACTTTTGACTTTCTTCTGTAAACAAAGAAAACTACAACAGAGATCTTGTCTTAGATTTGAGGAATTAAACTACTACAAAGAAAGATCAGAGATAACATTATATATTATACAGGCATAAAAACAACACAGAGAGCAGCAAACCATAGCCAAAAGCTTTACTAATTCTACAATAAGTACTTATAGAAAACTGTGAGATGTGGCTTTTTACAGACTTGCATGGATGGCTCTAAAAGCAACTGATAATTTATCTGCTCCATTTCACTGTCTCCTTACAGGGTTTTTACTGCTGCACAGCCACTCATCTCTGAAAATGACTCTTCCAATTCCAAGGATAACATTTCAAAAGCTACCCAGTTTACTTCTGCAATAAGGAATGATTTCTGCAAATAAAAAATATTTAAGAGTACTAACGTAAGTACTCTTACGTGTACATTAGCTCACTGGTTCCCCAGCTTCCAGTAACCATGCCTCACTTGAGAAGCTTGGGAATGGTCTATGCTTTGCTGAGGTCCAGCTTCTGCCACCTCTTCTCCCCAGGGCTGCATCCTGTTTGCTGTTCCCTCCCTTTTTCTTTACACTAGCTTACTCATTTTTCAACCATCAGTCTGCTGATTCCTGGCACACATCCAGGAGGCACTTGGATGCAGAGACATCTCCACTGGCAGGCAAATTGTCAGCTCGTTCAGCAGAATCTAGCTTGGGCTCCACCTTACCTCCCTCACTACACACAGGTTGTTCCAGGGTTCTCCATTACTACAAAAATACATGGTCTACATATTTTCCTAAGAAATGTCAAACAAGTAATATATAGACTGTAGGATACAATATTAACTCAAAAGAATAATGTAGAGAACAAAAATAACCTGAATTACAGTCTTAAACTGGGAATTTAAACATCAGCTAATGTTGCTGAATTTAAACTTTCATGCTGTGGTTACATCTACCTGTGGATAATGGCTGCAGTAGCTAAGTTTTAGATTTGCACTCATCCTTGGAGTGTGCGACAAACAGCTATACATATGGCCAACAAAGACAGAACTTTAGCTCAATAAACCTAACTTATTTGCTCCTAAACTTCGTAATACAGTTAAATAACTTATTTCTAGTAACATCCATAATCATGTAAAAAACAAAAAAAAAGAAAATATATGCCACAAAATTACAGGAAAGAAATTGAAAATGCAGTGCAGAATGACAGGGAGGAAAAAAGAAAGGCCTCAAAGTTGTGAATGCCTTTTCCTCTAACAATCGCTCTCTTACCAGCAAACCCAGGTATACTGGCACAACTCAAGACCGTTTTTCCATTTGTAAGTCTATTAGGATCATGTAATGATGCTCTTTCATATTAGCATTTCGTGATTTTAGCCAGGCCTTCTCCACAGCCCATACTTTCCGCTGTTTCTGGCTTCTTTCTCCTGAAGCTGACAGCATTCCTCAACCCAGAGCTGAGCCACAAATCTGTTGTATTTCATGTAACTATATAGTTCCTACATAAACTTACAGAGGAAATACAGTGTGTACATCCATACATGTGTGTATATATCTGTACGCATTTATATACAACTATATAGAAACCAACATTATTCAAACTGCATAGTTCATGTGTGGATATAGCTATATAGTATAGCTATACAGCTATATAGAGCAGATAGGCTCAGTAAAACCATTCTGTTCCTTTTTACACTTGAAACAAGTTTTCCTCACTGCAAATATTAGGCATTCCTCTACATTCAAAAGCGAACGTAGAAATTATTCCCCAGTTAAAATAAAATATCCAAGAAATAAATAACATTTTATAAGTTTACCTGCCCTGCTACTGCAGCAAAATAACCATACAAAGGATCCTGAACTTGTCCAGGGAATGCTGGTCCTCCTGGAGCTCCTCCACACTATAGAAATCAAGAAGAAAATTAATTTTTAATCAATGATTCAGTTAAGAAACTGCAGTGTTTCCACTTAAGAATCAACTTGTGCTTTTATATACACACTATGCAAATAAATTAAACCAAAAAAAAAGGAATTCCTTAAAAAAACAACCAAACAAAAAAAACCCCAGGACACAATCTTGGTATGGATATACTAATTTCTTATAATTTAAGCAGATCAGTGTAAAAACTTGCACAGGAGCAATCCACTGATCTAGATACCGTATGGTGTATCTCATCAAGGTTGAATTTGAATCTCCTACAAGCAGAAAATGGCATACTGAAGGTAAGACTAAGGCACCGCATATTTTTCTTTCACACTTCAAAAAAGTTGAGCAAGACAGATCTCTCTGGAAAATACTTAGAAGAATATGCATTAGGCATGGAAATTTTTAAATAAAATTGATTCTTAAGTGAAAAATCATGGAGCAACCGAAGTTAACCCTGTTTGACTGCACTGAACCGATCATCTGTGTAACAGAGTGTGCACCCCTCTTAACAGAACAACACTACGTCTTTTTCAGTGGAGATGATCACAGCCTGATTTTGTGTAACTTGGTCTTCGAAGCCACTTAGTTATTTACCGGCCCCACGACGGGCTCGCGGGGGACGGGGGAGCCGACTCGGGGAGCGGCACCCCCACAAGCGACTCTCGCCCACCGCCAGCACCCGCCGCCTTCCTGCCTCCTTTCCTCTTCCACTGGTGGAGCCCGAAGCCGTCCCGGGCCGGCTCCAGCGGCACCTCCCCGCCTCAGAGAGCCCGCGAAGGCAGCCCGGCCTACGCCGTGGGGCCGAGTGCCGCGACATTCCCCAACTCCGCCCGGAAGCGCCGCGGCCGGGCAGGGCCACGGCGGGCGGCCCAGGCCGGCGCCCTCAGGGCGGGCGGGACGGCCCGGAGGGCGCCTCAATTCGCGAGGAGGAGGGAAAAAGCACCTCGGGCGCCATCGCCCCGGCCTCAGCCAGGCCGCCCCGCCGCCGTGGCGGCCCCGAGCCCAGGCTCAGCGCGGCCGCGCCCCGCCAGCCCCCGCTCACCCCGCCCTGATAGAAACCGCCGCCGGGCGCCGGCTGCCCGGGAAACGCCATCTTCGCTTGGCACCTGCCCTCCCTGGGGCGCAACCACCCGGCCAGGAAGGGGGGGACCGGGATGCGCCGCGGGCTCCGGAAAAGGGCAGGGCTGGAAGCTCTGCCACCCGTGCGGAGCAACCGGCGGCCTCCTATCACCGGGGCAGCCGAGGAGTGCAAGACAGCGCCGTGGCGAGCTGAGGGACCGCCTCTTCCATCCCGTCCACACACTTCCCCCCCTCCCCCATCGGGGTGGTACCGGCCGCCGGCGCAGAGGCGGCCTTTCCTCCCCTCCCCTCAGTAACGGGGTGGCACGGCGCTGCCGTAGGGTCCGCCCGTGTCGGAGCGGCGGGTCGGTTGCCTCGCCCTCGCCCTCGCCCTTGCCCTTGCCCTTGCCCTTGCCCCTGCCCCTGCCCCGCCGCTGGGGAGTGCCGCGGTGGCTGGAGGCTGCGGCGTCAGGCGCAGGGCCGGCGGAGGCGGGCGGTTTCGGCTCGGCTACGGCGTGTCCCTGGTCTGTCGGAGGGGCGCGGGGGGCCGCGGCCGCGGTACCCGCTGCAGGGCTCGGAAGGAGCGGTCGTGGGCAGCCCGGAGGCTCGGTGCGGCGCCGGCGGTGTCCCTGGCACAACCCGGAGACCGGCTGTGTCGGGCTGTTACCCGCTGCGGCGTTTGGAAAGCACTGAAGACGTTCACCGGTGAATCGCCACCTGTGCGGATGCCAAGTTGTTTTAAAATCGCCCACTCGTGATTTACAAAAATCACTAAAACACCTTGGAGGGGTACAAGGCCCGGCTGGACGGGGCTTTGAGCAGCCTGGTCTAGGCGAGGTGTCCCTGCCCAGGGCAGGGGGATGGAACTAGGTGATCTTTAAGGTCCCTTGCAACCCAAACCGCTCTGTGATTCTATAAAAAAGGCCATAAAGCCCATAAACTTGGTAGTTCGTGCATGTATACCGCCTGTATCGCAGAATGCACTGTTATGGTAAACATGTCCTCCTTTTTTGGTACTGCAGACTTCAAAGTCTGAACATCTATCCCTGGTCCCAAATACAGACATAGATAAAATAGAAAATAGATCTTAGGTCTGTAGGTCCAAATTATTCTGGAGTGGGAAGGAATGAGGGGGAATGCCAGTGTCCCATTGGAGCCAGGAAGCACTTTGGTGCTGGGGCGTACCAGTAGTGCTCAGTCTGAGGTTTTGGAGATCAGCTGGAGGAGTCTTGGCTTTGATTCAACAGCTTCCTCCAGGCTGGAGAAACTCCCTGGTACAACCCATGCTTTAATCCTACTGACTCTTCCTTCGCTTCGGTGCCCCAGGAAGCAACAACAGCTGAAATGAACACGGCTTGATCCAAGATGGACTGTTCATTTGCAAAGTATTAAGGTTCCTTATGTTGAGAGGTATTTAATGAAGTTGCAAGAGGATGAGAAATTATTTGCTAGAGTTTGTATGACTGAAACAAATCTACTGGTTGAGACCTTGTGGGGTAAATGGTTTACTGTCAGAAATCTGAAAGCATAACATTTTATCTTCTGTTAGCATAATTTCTGAAGAACTTTATGAATTTGGGTAGGACCTTATAAATTTAATCACGCTAATTTATAGCAAACTTTTAATTGAGAGTGAGTCACCCTTCTCAGCTTTTAAGTCATCCAGTAAACAGAGCTTTCAGACAATATCTGTATAGTGTATATTTTTATTATTTCAGCACCAACTACACTGATACTATTAATAGTTGCCAGTAACATGGTGACAAGTACTGTGGTGTTCTGTGAAATTTCGTATTTGGCAGAGCTGCCAAATGAAAGAGGCAAATCATTATTTAATAGGACATCACACAGGATAACCTGTATGAAGCTAATCTTTTCAGGGCAGCTGAGAAACAAAGCAGTGAATCTGGCTGGCTTTTCGGCTTAAGAAATACCTATCCCACAAGAGTATTTGAATAAGCAACTGTTGATATCAAGCTGTGCAGCAGTCCAATAGTTTTATTTAGCAGACTTAATCATGTGCGCTGCAGGTGATTGGAGACGTTGTGCTGAACCTTGTTTACAGTACATGTATTAACGTCTGGGCAAGAAGCCTTCCTAATTAACATAGGATCTAGGTACAGTGATAAAAATATTAAAAGCTGGAAAGATTGAAAATAAGTGGCAAAGAATGTAAGTGATAAGATTTGAAGAGTTATACACCGGTAAGCAGAATGTCAGATAGTAGATATGTATTGCAAATAGCTTAAAGCTAATAAGAAGGAATTTTTAACTCCTTTAGTGAGAAAAAAACAGGCAAGGTTCAGAGCAGTTGGTAGATAAAGTTAATAAAAATGTACAACTGTAGCTGTATAGAAAAGGTAGACATGTTTCATAAGTTTGGGTGGGTTTTTTTGTACTTGAACTCAGCATAAATACCTAGTAATCCTCCATTTGCAGTGCTTCTACAGAGATTACTGGTAATGCACACTGCACTCAGTACTTAACATTTGCAAGATTATTTAAATCAATCACACATAAGCAAAAAAGCTAGGAGACAGATGTAACAAAGTGATGTATTTTATATATTTTTTTGGGTAGGCATTTTGTTTGCACCGATGCATTTGTTTATTCAGTTTTTATCTGAGGAAAAGGAAGGCTGCCAAGGAAGGCTGCTTGAGGAGACTAATGAGTACACATCTGCCTTATGAAGGGCTGCTGAGCTGTGGTAACCTTTTAAGTTACAATAAGATCATCGCATTAGAAATACCCCAGTAAGAAATCTGTATATAATAAATAGCTACTGATTTTGCAGATCTGAAAGAATATGCAGTCCCTCTAGTGGGAAGACTGAAGTCAAGCAACACAGAATGCTAGTACTATTGCCTTTTTGGAGATAATTCAGTGTATTTTCCTAAGAAAAGACCTAAGTAAAATAATTTTTAGAAAATGAAAATTATGAGTGCAGTTTACATTCCATAGCTTTAGCTGGATTCTTTGTAATATGGTGTTAAGAAGGAATTAAAAACAAGGATGTAGTAATAGGGCATTACTACCTTAAAATCTCAAGTCACATTCACTGTATGTACCACGCTTTCTCACAGGGCACAAAGGCTAGCATAAACCCACTACAAGCCACACTTTCTGCTTGCCCCCCTTCCCTCCCCCTGCCCCGCTAAGCCTGTTTAGGCTTAACCCTGAGACAAGCTCGCACACGATGGGAGAATCGGGCTGCCCTGAACTGAGAGCCTTGAGCCACACCATACTCCCCGTCACGCTCCCATCTGGTGTCATGGCTGGGAGCTCCATGGCGGTGTGCTGAGGCATCATGCTTTCCTGGCAAGGCGGGAGTGGAATTTGTCCTTTCCAGAACTGCAACAAAAGAAGCTAGGGAGGGGACAGGGAATTAAAGTGTAAAGTTCAAATTTCCCGAACTGTTTACCTAGCAACTGAGGGGATAAAAACTTAAGAATAGGTGTATTACTTAAGAAGGGACAAAAAATCATCTCCTCACCCTTTTAATAGCCATAACTTGAGAAGAGGCATAAATTCAAACAGTGGAAAGGTGAATATGGTACAGACCAGAAGTCCTTAATGCAATGCCTCGCTCAGTGCCCAGGATGAATGGTGCTCCACTGTTCTGCTGCTTTTTCTTCTCTTTGATACCACTCTTTCTTTTTCTATTTACTGCACAATATTTATACTCGGTTCTGCAGCCAGTTATTTTGTACAAGGATTTTCTGTACTAGCCAAGTTTTATGTTGGAATAATCATATAATGTACTTGTAAGGATAAGGGACAGAAGGAAGGCATTTCTGTCAAAACTTTATAGGTAAAGAGAGTATGGAGATTAAAAGTTTCTATAAATTTTGATGGTCCAGTTTGAGCTACCTGAGTTTTCTCCAACCCCATATGACTTCCAGACTTGCTTCTCCCTCCCAACTCCAACCTCTTTAACAGATGGTTCAGTGGTGACCAACTTCCTTACTCCATACTCCTTCCCTTCTTTGTTTCCTCTGCGTTCAGTACGGTGGAAATTTTTCATCACTCACTGGGCAAGAGTATTACTGCAGGCCTCAGACAACCTTAATTGTGGACAGTGCAGCTAGTGAGGTTTTGATAATGAGATTTTTGAGGCTAACAATCAGCTTTTATTCAATACAGTACAATAACACAACTTACCACCTCTGTTTCATTACAAATATAGCAGTTTGTGCTATATTTATAGCAGTCTGTTTTATATATATTCCACAGGCATGAGATCTTTACAGAATTGAAGCTAAAATGTAATTTTTTTCAGTAACAATATTAATTTCTAAGATCTCACAGCTTGCAGTAGGATGGTTCCCAAGATCTTTAACTAAAGTTGTAATTACATTGTAAATATATCTGAAGGTAACAGTGATACATGCCTGTGACTTGGAAAAGACATTTCCAGTTCCGCTTACTTTGCGTATCACTTTACAACTGATCTTTATTCCTTTACCACGTACCTTATTTCAAAACCTTCAGTACTGAAAACTTGTATAATTCAAAACAGATTGATGAGAACTAGAATGAGTCATGCAAGCTCCTTCAATCTTTTGGCTGAATAACATGGGCTCAGGGTCCAGGTCTGCTCTGTTTTCACCAGACAGAGGCCTGACTGTGAAGATGAAATGCACACAAACGATTGCAGCACAGAAAAAGGTCAGCATTAAGGTGTCTGATTCCCTCTTGTGCAGCACTTTTTACAATCATAGGTGTTGGCATATGTGTTCTGATATAAATCAGAATATATATTATGCTACTTTACCTTCTGATAGGATGGGAGTCAGCTGTACTGGCGGGAAGATAAGCATTAGCTGATAAAACTCCCAGTCGCAGGTGGGAGAAAGTGCTGTGAAGCCTGGTTCTTCTGAAGCAGTGTCATGGGTATCCAGCTACAAGAGGCTATTCCTGGTTCTGCTACCTATTTTCTGAAGGATTTCTGTAGAAACCTGTGGCTATCTAATGAAAAATGGAGAAATAGTCCAGAAGGCCAAACCTGAAATGTATGAGCTGTGGGCTAAAGGAAAAGATCACACTTGTTTGTTCTCTTGATTAAGTTTTTGGTTGCACAGTGGCTTTGTTTTAATATGTGAGTTAAAGCATATTATTTTACAAAGTTCCCTTCAGCTAGGAGTTTAGAGCACTAACTTGTTCTCAGGTCGCATAAAACTCATTTTTGCCACTTTGTGCGTGAAACCCCTAAGCATTAGGGGTTAGGAATGCATTAATTATGCAAGAAATTGGCAGTGTGCTCTTCTCTCCACCATCTTTTGCACTGAACTCGGCTCTGTTGGAGGATTTAGGAATTATGTTCTGCTTGGGTACCAAAATGGTGGTAGGTGGGAAAATAAGCTCCTAGCTGGTTAGTCAGCCATGGGGCAGTACTTCTGGGCAGAAAACCAGCGTGTAGAATGTAGAAATGGCGTTCAGGTCTCTAAATTTTGTGATTGTCATCCATTAGGTGCCTGGTGTCCATTTGGGCTCTCAGTCTTACCTCCCAGGTTCCTTGAGACTCTTGGCACATGGCATTTATTCCCTCTAGGTTTAGTGCTTGAACTGAGTTGACACCACTGCAGCGCTACCAGAGTTCATCTTCGTTTGCTAATCTGTAATTTCCATAATCGATGAGACTAACCTGAAAGGAGGTTGTAGAGAGGTGAGGGTTGGCCTCTTCTCCCAAGGGAATAATGACAGGACCAGAGGAAATGGTCTGAAGTTGCGTCAGGGGAGGTTTAGATTAGATATTAGGCAGAATTACTTTACTGAGAGAGTGGTCAGGCACTGGAACAGCCTGCCCAGGGAGGTGGTGGAGTCACCATCCCTGGAGGTCTTTAAGAAACATGTAGAGGTGGCACTTCAGGGCATGCTCTAGTGCCCGATTGTTGGGTTGTGTCTGTTTGTGGGTGGGTGTGGTGTGTGGTTGTGGGTGTTTGTTTTGTGTGGGTTTTGTTTTTGTTTTGGTTTTTTGTTTGTTTTTTGTTTGTTTGTTTCTTTGTTTGTTTTGTGGTTGGACTGGATGATCTCAAAGGTCCCTTCCAAACAAGAAGATTCTGTGATTCTGAGACTGGCAGAATTCCTGGGGAAATGTCTTGGACTGGTTTGCCTGTGACTCACCCAGTAGCATGCAAATAAATGACTACAGGAAAATAAAGTTTATTTTTTTATTTGCTTGTTTAAGCACCCCACTACCACCAATGATGCCGTGGAGTTTCTTGCATTGGGGGAAATCCCAGGTTTCAGCATGCCTGGGGTGAAAAAGATGTGCCACACCCTGCAGAGAAAAATCGCTTTCCTGATCATGAGGTCTCTGCTTGGTGCCTGTTTTGTTACTGTTTCTGTTACTACACAGGATGTGTGTTGAAAATTCCTCAAATATTGCAACACACATCTCCAAGTGGCTAACATGAGACGTACTTGCAGTTCCTGTCACAAAATTTTGTCATACTTGAGTACACTCTTAAGGCAATACCAGTAAACACAACATTTTTTCCTCTGGCTGTGGCTTTTGCAAATATTTTTTCTTACATGTATAGTTCATGCTGTTTTCCTTGTTCCTTATATTAGCTTTGTTTCTCCTTTTGTTTTCTTTCTTACCACCTTTCTGAGTTGCTAGACTGAAGGTTTTTGCTTTCCCCACAAGTGCCCACCAGATGTCACACTGGTACTTCTAGTACGGGCATATCAGCCCATGCCTAATGGTTTCCTAACCTAGACCCGTTTTTTACTATATATAAACATAAGCTCAGCCAAAGGTAGAAACAGAACGCACCTAGGCAGTCATCAGGAGCATCTCCTTGGGTCTCAGGGCTGATCTCTAATAGGAGCTGTAGTATTCCTGAGTCATTCTTTGTGCCAAACTCCCTTTAAAAATATCTAACAATTATTTTGGAGTTTGTATATAGGTTTTTCTACTGGAAAAAACTTAGCATAGGTTCATGCATATATTTTTGGAAACCCACTCTGAAGTGTTTGGCTAATATTGAAATGTTTGGGTATGATAGTTCTAAATAACTAGATTGATTAAGCAGTGTAATTTTTAAAATTAACTGTAAGTCTGCCACTTAAAGTATTCTACTTTGTCATATTTTATATGAACTAGGTCACAAGGAACATTTCTCCTGCCTGTGTTGGCGATAAGACTATGTGATATGGGAAGAATATTTTTGTCTACCTAGAAAGAGTGAGCTCTGTCTACACATGAGGTCATGATTAGCCAAATAAAGTCAGTAATCATTAGCCAGCTATGTATAATAATGTATCAAACCAGTCATATTTGATGCATGGAGCTTCAGGATGTGAGACCATGGCTATCAGGACAGTTGATGCTATACAGATTGTTCTTATTTCAGGTTTGTCATGTCTTGTACACTTTTTTTTTGGTCATCATATTGATGCTTCTTTCTTGTCCAGTTCTTTTGTAGCTGAATCCTTTCATAATTTGCTAATAATATGTACATTATAGGTGATTCTTCCTTATTCTTTCAGTAAAACGATTAGAATTTTCAGGAAAATAAAATAAGGGTTCTACATCACCTCTTAGTAAAAGCATCCACATGTATTGTTTGAAACTATGGAGAGGGCTTATGAGAAACCAAGATGGTAAAGAGACCAGATGGGCTGTCAGTTGCTGTACTCTGTGCTTCAAAAGTTTAGGGATCTCGAATTAAAAAAAAGCTACAGAACATTTTCTTTTTTTCCTGCTCTGATAACTGTATATTGTCATTAACAACAATACATATTTTTATACAAACAACTTAACTCCAGGAATCTTTACAGATGCTCATAATCACTTGCTGCTTTGCATGTGTTGTGTATGCTTGGCGTGTTGCATCCAGGAATGAATTGGCCTTGAGCTGTCTAAGCAATTTTACATGAAAGCTTTCTGACTTCCTTTGAATTTTATTTAAGCAAAAGTTAGTGCAATCGTTTGGTGGCAGCAAACGCACACACACACACAAAAAGCTCTTTGAAGTTTGGAGCTGCTCTCAGACGTGGGACCCCAGTCTGAGCAGTATCAGTCCGTGGGTGGGCTCCCATGTAGCCCTTGTGAAGCCAACAAAGCTGTGGATAAGCAGAGTCATCTCCACACTTTTCTAGTTTTGGGTGTTTGTATAACTCTCTAAGGATGTTCCCGTTCTTTTCCCTTTCTGCTTTCATCCACAGGTTTTGTGTCTTCCTTCATTCCTGGTGTTTTTCACCACCTTTCTTATTAGCTAATATCTAGTATAGCTTTCTGAGGATTTAGCTTAAGCATAGTACCTCCAACTCTAACACCGTAAAGCACTGTCAGCCTTTCACATAAATACTTCACAAAATTGACCAAAACTAGTGTTCTCCTCATGTTCAAGAGTGGAGGCTAATGAAAATATTAAAGACTGGGAAAAAACCCCTAAGAGCCATGATCTAATAAAACCACAGACATATTCTGCTGCTGGAGCGTGTCCAGAGGAGAGCCACCAAGCTGGTGAGGGGTCTAGAGAACAAGTCATACGAGGAGAGGCTGAGGGAACTGGGCTTGTTTAGTTTGGAGAAGAGGAGGCTGAGGGGGGACCTCGTTGCCCTCTACAACTCCCTGAAAGGAGGTTGTAGAGAGGTGAGGGTTGGCCTCTTCTCCCAAGGGAATAATGACAGGACCAGAGGAAATGGTCTGAAGTTGCGGCAGGGGAGGTTTAGATTAGATATTAGGCAGAATTACTTTACTGAGAGGGTGGTCAGGCACTGGAACAGCCTGCCCAAGGAGGTGGTGGGGTCGTCATCCCTGGAGGTACTGAAGAAACATGTAGAGGTGGCACTTCAGGGCATGCTCTAGTGCCCGATTGTTGGGTTGTGTCTGTTTGTGGGTGGGTGTGGTGTGTGGTTGTGGGTGTTTGTTTTGTGTGGGTTTTTTTTGTTTTGTTTTTGGTGTGGGGTTTTTTTTGTGTTTGGTTTGGTGGTTTGGTTTGTTGGGTTTTTTTTTTGTGGTTGGACTCGATAATCTCAAAGGTCCCTTCCAACCAAGAAGATTCTGTGATTCTGTGATTCTGTGATATTCAGGGCAGAGCTAACTCCACAGTAGTTCTGACATGTAAGATGATATGATAACTCATGACCATCATTATCTTGGATTTAAGGGGCCCCAGTTCTTCACTGGTAGTGAGAACAGCGAGTTATACCTGCATAGTCCTATTTTCCACAGGAACTTACAGTGATTAAATCAGTGCACGGTCTTGTGAAGCTCTCTGCTGAAAACCTATTTGGGAAAGGTCACAGATGTTTATCTTCATGCTTGTAGAAGTGGCCAGTCTTTTTCTGTTTGAGAAGTAAGTAAGTCTGCTTCCTCTGGACATTTGCTTTCCTTAAGAAGTGAGTTGAGGGAAAGGGGAGTGGAGAATGAGTATGAATTAAGTGCTTTACTTTGTTTCCCTCATGAATTCTGTTAACAAAACTAGTCAGCAAGCGATTCTCTGCAAGTACTGCCCTCTTCCTCTCTGGAATGAAACATGGAGTCATTTTAAGGGGTATCGTTATCCTGGCTTAAAGCTCTGATTTTTTAAAAGTTGCCTTCAAGGTAGATATACATTAGGTACGAGTACTTTGTACCCAAAGAGAGGGACTTTATTTTCTTCTGATGCAGGAGTTTATTTTCTTCTGATGCAGCTCAGGGTGTCATCAGTGATCAGATGCCTCTGATTCTGTCTGCCTTTGAACACTTCTTATTTATTTTGTAAAATCTTTAGGTAGAACTTCCATAATTCAACTAATTACAGCATGAATATTCACCAGAATTAATCTTATTTAAGCATTTATTACATCCAAGGTTGGGATTTAAGGCCCCTTCACGGAGTGCGCTAGTACTGCGCTTGGTTCTTGCCCTGCGATCCCTTTTTAGGTTGCTGCTTCTACTGTAGGTAACAGATTGAATTTCATTAGGTATCTTTATTATTATGTATTTTCTAAAAACTAAACAACCCAACTTACGACACCAAGTTGTGTGGTCTGGTCGATACACCAGAGGGACGGGATGTCATTCAGAGGGACCTGGACAGGCTGGAGAGGTGGGCCCAGGTGAACCTCATGAGGTTCAACAAAAGCAAGTGCAGGATTCTGCACCTGGGAAGAAACAATCCTTGGTATAAATACAGACTGGGGGATGATGTAATAGAGAGCAGCCCTGAGGAAAGGGACTTGGGGCTGCTGGTGGATGAAAAGCTGGACATGAGCAGGCAACGTGCACTTGCAGCCCAGAAGGCCAATCACATCCTGGGCTGCATCAAGAGAAGTGTTGCCAGCAGATCCAGAGAGGTGATTCTGCCACTCTACACTGCTCTGGTGAGACCTCACCTGGAGTACTGTGTGCAGGTCTGGAGCCCTCAATATAAGAAGGACATGGACCTGATAGAGAGGGTCCAGAGGAGGGCCACAAAAATGATCAGGGGGTTGGAGCACCTCTGCTATGAGGACAGGCTGAGGGAGCTGGGCTTGTTCAGCCTGGAGAAGAGGAGGCTCCAGGGAGACCTAATAACAACCTTCCAGTACCTGAGGGGGGCCTGCAGGAAGGCTGGAGACAGTCTGTTTACAAAGGCCAGCAATGACAGAACAAGGGGTAATGGCTTTAAACTGGAAAAAAACAGATTTAGATTAGACATTAGGAATAAGTTCTTTACCATGAGGGTGGTGGAGCACTGGAATAGGTTGCCCAGGGAGGTGGTTGAGGCCCCTTCCCTGGAGACATTCAAGGTGAGGCTCGACAAGGCCCTGGGCAACCTGGTCTAGTTGGGGGTGTCCCCACTGACGGCGGGGGGGGTCAGACTAGATGACCTTTGAAGGTCCCTTCCGGCCCAGATGATTCTATGATTCTGATTATATGATTCTATGATTCTAACCCTACATAGGAAGTTGTTACTGTATTTTCCACTAGATTTATTTTTACTGTTTTTCCTGGCACATCTCTGACAGAAACAGTGTTTGGACTAATCACTGAAACTTCTCTCCAGATAGCTCAGGGGAAAATCCATGGCTCTTTGTTTACACATACTCTGTGCTTGTGCTAGAGTGACCTACTTAAGAAACTTCACTTTTTTTTTTTCTTTTTTTTTCCTCATAACAGTGTGGGGAAGGAAGGAGATGATGAAACAGCATGATCATTTTTTCATTTGTCTGTTTTTAGGAACTCTCAGGAGAACAGGCAATAGATACGCGAGCGGTAGCATCCGCACACTCATTCCCACATTTCAAAGAATAAACAAGCGTTTTATGACGCAGTGTAACCTTCTGCGTTACACAGGCAAGGAACATTTTATCTAAGGCTAGTGTCCCCGTGCTAAACTCAGTGATTTAGGCTTGTATAAAGCACCCACACCAGCATCCACGTTTAACCTAATATTTGCAAGGGACAGTGAATCCGCCCATCCTAAAGAATGCTCACCTGATGAAATGGGGATAACTATTCTCGCTCTTTTTGTCTTCAAGGCACGACCAGAAAGTTTTTAATCCAAATTTGTATGGCTTTAACTCCAAGCATTTCTGTTGTATCTTTCTCATGCTGGGATAATGATACTTGATTCTGGTACTTTGTCTCTCTAATGGTTCTGATACTTCTCCTGACCTAAGCTTTTACAGCTTATTAGTCTTCATGTTCTTTGGAAAGAGAAGTTGTAAAGGAGCCAAGTATTTCCTTATATGTGTTCTTTGAAAATAAGTGCAACAGCATCAAATGTCAAATACCTTAACCTGGGAAGAACTGAACAAGTTTCTTTCCTCTCAGCCTCTGGGTATAGTGATTTAAAGAGAGTTGCACCTTTAAACCAAGTCAAAGCTGCCTATGTACACTTGTGGTTTTATTTGAAGCTTATGTGATATTCCTTGCTTCTCTCATACCTGCTGCTCTCTTAAACAATCCCAGAGTTGCATATGTTTGTATAACTTATATTTTTTTCTGCTGCTTCATAAAAGAGCAACTTTTCCCCACTTCTCCAGTTACTGGATTATGAAATTTCATCTTTAGTTTAATGACTTGGGTACGTTTTACCACATTCATCTCTAACTTTTTTTGCAGAAGTGAATGAATTAAGTTCCTATAGTCTGTAAATGTAAGGAATATTTGCACATTCTTGCACCATTTTTGGTGTAACTTTTCTCCAGTCTTCATTGTCTTTTTCACAATGTGAATCAGTCTGCAGCAGTTGAGTAACTTCCTTTCTCTGTACTGATGGAGATCACAAGACCATGTTAGATCTGTCTCCTGTCCTCCCTTTCTTACTCCCCTTGCATATTTGAACATGGTTCAGAGCCTTTTCTAGTAGGTCCTCTGTGAATGGTTTTCAGCCGGTGCTTTCCAGGCTCCATCTCCTTTGCCTGGAAGGGTGGCAATGCAGTCTTTGTTCCTTGACAATGACCTTCTGCAGAGCTGGATTCAATGGTGCCGTGGCTGAAAATACACCCTCTGTCAAATTGCTTCCATGTGTGTCTGTCCTCAGTGCTGATAGGGATTTCTAGGGTACCCTTTTCCTCAGCAATGATTTTGTTGTTGAGACTTTGTGTGTGTAATGGTGGGCCTGCAACTAATTCCTGAGGAACTCGCCAGGAACCTGCTTCTGTGGTAGTTGTTCTCCATATGAATTTACCAGAGTAGGCTACAAAAACTGTAGTCCTACAGGTAACATACTAGCTGTTTTCACAGTGTTAGTAACAAATTTTTATGAGCATTTGTTTTTGTGAAATTACGTTCAAGTTCGTTAATATTTTTAGTTTTTTACTTTAGTTTTTTAAATTTTAAAATAGAAAACTTGCAGTTGGAAATGTCTTGAAACTTTCATTGTCATCATCAAAAGACTTTAGTGTATGGTTGCATTTTCACATATGCAGTAGGACCAGTATGATTTATATTTCTCCATAAATATATATATAAAATCACACTTTTTCTTATTACACCTGAGCTTCTTCCATATGTAGCCACCATTCTGGACACTTCAGCTAAGTCATGGAAATCATAAATTTTGTTGTCTGAATACCACAGTTAAAAAAAAAAAAAATCAGATGATGTATATCTATATTATTATATATATTGAAGTGAGTGTAATCAGCTGTCAAAATCATTTTCCAAAAGTTGTGGTGAGTTTTCTAATGTTTAAATCAAGCTCAGTAGTTCTTTCAGAATATCTTTAATTCAGGAGTTTTCAGCCCATTTTAATGGATTACCTCCCAGCAATAACAAATGGTAACTAGGATAAAACTGCATGTTGTCAGGAAGCTTAGACTTTACAGCAATCTGCATTACTGTTGAAAAGTTTGTAGGGGTCTGTGAACTGAAAAATATGACAACTCCTGATAATTCAGAAAGGAATTAATTCAGGCAGTGTCTATAGTCCGTGTTCTGCAGGAAGAGAGAATAGCTAATCACAAGGTTGCCTTCTGGCTTTCTAATCCGTAAAGCTCCTCATAATTAGAGAACTATCCTCAGCTTCAGGAAACCTGTGTCCAATTCCTCTCCTTGCCTCTCCATGGTATTGCACGAGTCACTGACACAGGGATCATTAAAGAAACTTGGGATATATCTGTAATGACAGTTAAGTGTGAATCTAAGTGTCAGCTTCTTTGTAAAAGACAGGGAAGGCTTGGCTTTGCCAGGACACTTGGGCATTTGTTTGTTTGAAGAAGACGTGCTAGTAGGCATTCAGTGATTCAAGGTATTTGGTGATGCTTGGGTATTCAGTATTGTCCCCAAAGTCAGCCTGTAGCTGCACAAGCCCTTTCATCCCTCTCTGACTTCCGTAACTGGACAGGAGGTATCCCTCAGGCCCTGGCAAGATTGAGTATTTTACCTTGTTCGTTTTATTTATCTCAACAACACTAGTCAGGCTTCACGGTAAAACAAGACTGGAGTTTTTGCAGTGTGACTTGAGGTTTGACCTTTAGACCAATCCAATGAAAGATGGGATTTGGTTTCCAGTCTTTACTTATGGGATTGGAAAACAGAAGCTACAAGCAAAACAAACAAACCATAATCCTGTATGTATTTAACATAATTCCCTGCAATCACTTCTGCACCCAGCCCCTCTGATTGCCCAGGCTGGTTATGAGGAATTAGGACACCGCGGCTGTCCTGTCCCGAGGGTCCCAAAGCTCTGGTTCATCACTCGCCAAGCAGGGAGGGGGAAGCTGCCCCATACCCTCCTTCCTCCCAGGGACTACCCCTCCAGCTGCCTCCTCAGGTCCTGCTCACCCTGTCCAGTTCTCAGTTATCTTCTTCATCGAGTATTGTAGGGTTTTATTTGTTTCAATTTTCCCTGCCACATTAATGTTCTACCGTTTCTTCAGTGAGATCCTGTGTTTGATTTTGCTTTGGTTCTTTAACTGTAAAATGAAGATGATGGTGTGTCAAATTGAAACGGAGCAGTCCATTAAGCAGTCTCTATCCTGAATCCGGCCAGTTGGACACCGGCATCTCTCCTGATTCTTTTCCCCTGGGAAAACATTTTTTTCCAGCTGTATTCAGTACTGAGCTATGTAAGTCCTGTGCCTGATGCACAGCAGGGTTTGCTACCGCTGCTGCTCAGCAGTGAGTAGTGTGGCATGGAGTGGCAGCTACCTTCGGAAAGGTCGTTGTAAAGGATAAGAAAATAGGCTGATTTGTACCAATTTGGACTGGGGAAAGAAAGCTGTGGTGGGATCTTAAAACCTTGGTTGGGCTCCAGGGTTGCAAAGGTCAAACTCTTCATTTAATTATTTATAAGGTACTAAAATACTTGGTACCATGCAACCAAAAATGTGTGACATTTTCTGTCATGGAGCCAGTAGGAAAGAAGAAAGGCAGATTTGTCTTTTTCCTTCTTTTCTCTCTCACATCGTAATAATTTTTAAAATTTTGTTCCATATGGTTTTCTCCAGAATGATACTTTGCAAATTCCACCCTCCCTCTATGCCAGTACTCAGTCACAGATAATCTGTCCCAAACATGCCTGTTTTGGGACACTGTGTTTTGGTCTAAATAAATATATTAATCATATATTGAAGAGCAACTGAACATAGGTAACATAGTTCCTGTGAGTGTTCGTACTGGTCACTAGCTCATTATTTGGACTAGTGAATCAGAAAGGCTCACCAGTGTTTGAGACAGGAGATGCTCTTCTAAAATCTTGTGTCTGATAGTAGGTAACAAGAGCAAAGCCACAAAAATGTGACTTGCTAGAAAAAAGGGGCTTTCAAGACTGGGTCATGAACAGTCATGCCTTGGAATGAGAGGTGACTGTTTGATAAGGCAGAGAAGGCTGACAGAAGGTCATCCAGCCGAGCAAAAATAAGTTGCAGATCTCGGGACATGCAGTGCAGTGCAGTGCAGTGCGGTGGAACTGAAGGCAATTGCTCAGGTCTCTGTGGTTCAAGATCCAGCAGTATCTGTGGTGTCACCTGCATCCCCGGGTGCCAGTGCATATCTGACATCCCATTAATATCTCTAGACCTAAGTAAATCTAATTAATTAAAATACTTTATTTTCAGGAATAGTGCATTGTTTTGGTTGAAATGGATGTTCCCCAGGTATAACTAAAAGGCAAAAGGAAGTTAAATTAGCCACATCATGCAGGATGTAGAGGTCTAAAAATCACACTATGGTGTAGTACTCTCTGTCAGAATAAATCTTTCTTATGTAATGAAATTCAACATTAATTGTTATCATGACAATATCCATGTGACCATTTATTAAAAAAGCTGTAATTTATGTTTTCTAATTGTTGAATGTGATTTAGAAGTAGAGTGAGAATCAATGCTTTATTCCTGCAGGAAGTCTTAGAATATGTCAAATTTTTGACACTATCCCGTATGACATCCTGGCCTCTAAATTGGAGAGACACGGATTTGATGGATGGACCACTCGGTGGATCAGGAACTGGCTGGATGGCCACACTCAAAGTATTGTGGTCAATGACTCAATGTCCAAGTGGAAGCCAATGATGAGTGGTGTTCCTCAGGGGTTGGTATTGGGACCAGTGCTGTTCAACATCTTTGTTGGTGACATGGACAGTGGGATTGAGTGCACCCTCAGGAAGTTTGCTGATGACACCAAGCTGTGTGGCGCAGTTGATGGGCTGGAGGGAAGGGATGCCATCCAGAGGGACCTGGACAGGCTTGAGAAGTGGGCCCGTGCGAACCTCATGAAGTTCAACCAGGCCAGGTGCAAGGTCCTGCACCTGGGTCATGGCAATCCCAAGCACAAATACAGGTTGGGCAGAGAATGGCTGGAGGGCAGCCCCGAGGAGAAGGACTTGGGGGTGTTGGTGGACGAGAAGCTCAACATGAGTTGGCGATGTGCACTGGCAGCCCAGAATCCGCATCCTGGGCTGCATCAGAAGAAGCGTGGCCAGCAGCGCAAGGGAGGTGATTCTGCCCCTCTACTCTGCTCTGGTGAGACCCCACCTGGAATACTGTGTCCAGCTCTGGAGTCCCCAACATGAGAAGGACATGGACCCGTTGGAGCAAGTCCAGAGGAGGGCCATGAAGATGATCAGAGGGCTGGAGCACCTCTCCTATGAGGACAGGCTGAGAGAGCTGGGTTGTTCAGCCTGGAGAAGAGAAGGCTCTGGGGAAACCTTATAGCAGCCTCCCCGTACTTATAGGGGGCCTACAGGAGAGATGGGGAGGGACTCTTGATCAGGGAGTGGAGCGACAGGATGAGGAAGAATGGTTTTAAACTGAAAAAGGGGAGATTTAGAATAGATCTCAGGAAGAAATTCTTTCCTGTGAGAATGGTGAGACACTGGAACAGGTTGCCCAGAGAAGTTGTGGATGCCCCATTTACTATTTGTAATAATATAAATCTGGGGCAAGTCTGTCACTGAGCCCAGAATCTGGCCCCCAAATGGTAAATCTATGGGATATTCACTCAGGCTGCTGCTATTTATTTTCTGCTCTGTCTGTCCCTTTCTCTTCTGCTTCTATACATACACAAACACACACATTCTCTCTTTCTGCCTTGTTCTCTGTCTCTGTTACTGCTGCTTCTGCCTCTTTCTCCTCTTCTTTAGGGAGCTGTAAAGAGGTGTTAGAGGCATCCTCACAACAGTCTTCTCACTTAGGCCCTTTGAGCCAATACACATCCCTTTTGTGTAAATGATTCCGTAAGATTAACATGGAAAATCTGTGATGGAACTTGCAATGGAGTGACAGGTCAACATATATAAACATACATATATCAGTTTATGACATGCCAAGTATGATGCATGCACCAGTGCTGGTTACTAAGAGTACTCGGTGCCAGAGTTATTTCCAAGAAATCTGGCTCCACCAATTACTGATACACAAGATTCCTTTACCATTCCTTTGGGGATTAAGAGCAGGTTCTTTCTGGGCCGGAGTATGATGTGAAGAGGGAATGTATTTCCAGAACTAAAAAAGACTCCAATGTTAAGAAATGTTTTGAGAAGTATAATTCAGATAGCTATTTTTTTAAAAAACCTGCTTGATAGTGCTTGTTAGAAAGTACAGTTAGCTATACTATATGGCATGCTCATACTTTCATATTTGTGAGTATTTATCCTCTGTATGGACAGGGAGGAGAGCAACAGAGAGACAAAAGATAGAGAGCAATTCTCTTCCTACGAAAACACATTTTGCTTTTTCTTTGTTCTCCAATGCGAAGGAGGCTGTCAGAGTGTCTGTTTCCAGTTTAACAGGAGGTCACCATCCCAGCTGGATCCTGGTTTTCCACAGCTCATTTTGGTGACTAAGCAAAGATCTGCTTATGTGAACATCCAAGGAGTGAGCAAAGACGAGGGAAGGTGAGCCCAGGCAGCTGGCTGAGGACAAGATCCCGTTTTATTCCTTGTCCCAAGGCCTTCCAACACTTTTGTGCAACTGGGCATACCAGCAGCTGCATCGTATCAAAAGAGGTTCCAGAAATGATAACAAAGCTCAACAGTGTAAAAAAAAATCTTTATTGTGGTTGAAATATGTACGTTTTCATAGAATATCTGTAATATTGCATCTAATGATTTATTTTTTGAAAAATCAACAATATTCGCTTCATGAGATGTAACCCTGACATATAATACAACCCTCTGATATAATAAGACTTTCCTTCAGTTTCTTTCCTTACAACTCACTGCTTACACAAAAAATCACTGACCATTTTTTGCCTCTACCTGTAGCGAAGCTTAGGCTTGTGAGCACATCTCACGTCTTTCTGGCAGTTTGGTCTCTCCTCCATCTGCTTGCCACCTGAGTTTCTGGTAGAGCAGCACAAGCAAGGATTCAGTAATCCTTGGCCCATACGCTTTGAACGTTAAAGTTCCTGTACAGAAACCAAACAAATCT
The DNA here is from genome assembly GCF_964106895.1 of Numenius arquata. Lineage (NCBI taxonomy): Eukaryota > Metazoa > Chordata > Aves > Charadriiformes > Scolopacidae > Numenius > Numenius arquata. The sequence goes on along the minus strand of NC_133587.1, from coordinate 21,706,378 downwards.
TGCTGAAGTATCGCGATGTTCCTACCATAGGTCTCTTTTGGATCAGGTGATAATGGAGGATAAACTAATGCTGGGAGGAAGAGAGCTCTTCCTCAGCCGGCATCCATCCTGTACCCGTTCTGTGGGTGCTGGTGGCTTCTAGGGGTAGAAGCAGGCTGTGTGTTCGTGCACGTGGGCACGTGAATCTGTGTGGGTGTGTGTGAGCGCACGTAGACCTGAGTCTCAATGGGCAGGATAGGGAAGAGGAGCAGATGCCATCTAACGCCAAAGGTTACTCTGGTTCTGTCCAGCCCTGGAGGAGGTTTGGAAAGACAGAGGAGGGACGTGGAGCACCACTTACTTCTCTCATACCCTTCTTAGGAATGGAGGGCTAATAGGCAAGGGGGAATTTACTGAGCAAAAGAGAGGGCCTGCACCTGTGTGAATGCATGCCTAGGGTGCAGGAACTCACTGGCCTCACTTGATTTGCATTTTAAGCTTGTCATTGGGGTGGCTTTATTTTACTCAGGGCTTGGCCAAGTTTTTCACTTTTTCTCTCACTCTCCAGGTAAAGGAGCCTCAGGACTTCATTTTGATATGCCTTCATAATATTTTTTTTCTTATTTTTGATAATACAGGTTAGTCTAATTATACAGCAGACTTGTTGACGACATAATCTGACTGTTCTGAGTACCGGGGGTTTCTCTCCCAGCCCTGTCGAATTCGTGTGAGATGTTTGTCTAGGCAAGGAAATATCAGCACAAATTTGACAACAAGTACAGTGCACGGAACAATGAGGGAGAGCATGTAGGCACTTGGAAGATACCATCTGTACGATGACGGGCTCAGGAACCACTTTCCACCATAAACCAGCGTGTGGGCAGTGCACAAAACCAGTGTCAGATACCCCAGTTTGGACTAGGGGAGAGCAAAGAAAAGAAAGAAAGAAGTAGAGGTTAAACCAGTAAATTAAACCAGAACAAATGCAATTTACAGGACACAGTAAGCTTTTTGGAACTTTGGGACTAATTGGGGACTGCTGAAATGAAACTGTTTTGTGTAATATAAAGACTCTTATTGTTTTTAAATAAAGATTAATTCAAATGGACCTAGGTGAAACACACTGGTTTTTTTCTCCACCAACAATCCTGATAATTTTTGCTAGTCACACATACTGCCTAGTGGTTGTCGTATTTGTGAAAATGTAGAGAAAATGCAGAAATTCAGTGGAGACATCTAAGCTTTTTATATGCTGTAGTGCTAATCCATCCAGAACTACCATACTGTGCAAGTTTTTTGCCTTGATAAAACATTCATTGATAGTAATTTCCCCTTCCCTTGCCTCCCCTCCCTGCCAGCCCAGCTCCTGCAGAGGCACGGCAGCTTGCGTGAAGCTTCCTTCGGATGGGGGGGCTGAGATTATAGCGTTACCAAGGGCAGCCTGTTTATGGGCACAGCAGTTTTTAGAGTCGGCAGAAACCGTGGATTCTCTTTAGATGCTTAGCACTGACAGCATCTGAGTTATGAAGTAATTTTTCAGACCCGTTTTATCTGAATTATCTTGTGACCCAACAAAATTAGCCCAATAAATGGCTAAACTATTTTGTGACTTAGTATAATTGTGGAATTTGATAATCCACAATGTCAACTTTCTGTTTGTCATTTAGGAGCTCGTGTCTTCCCAATTTTCTCTTGTTAATGCAGTAATCCAGGTTGTACCGTAAGCAGCCATCAGAGCAATTGTGTTTTTTTATAGGTGAGCTGTACAGCAGTGTGGATTTTTTTTTTCACTGTGTGATTGTGGGTGGTGTACGCATCACATTTGGAGCTACTAATGGAGGAAAGCCCTAAGTCTCTAGTAAACCTGCCTGTGGTCATAGTTTATAAGAGAAGAACGTTTTTTTAGGATAAGTTTTTTTCTTACCTGTACAAATCGAAATTCTCTCCAGTTGACATTGTTGCTGACGGAAGGTAAGGAAGTTATTCCCAGAAGAACAAATAAAAAAAATCCTAAAATTCCCAAAGCCAAATAAGAGTCGCTAAGCCAGGCATTAGTGGTGTTGAGTGGTTCTGTTTTATTGTTCAGTGCCTGAAGAAAAGAAGACCAGGTATATCTTAGTGATAACAGATTTAGGATCAATATGCAGAAAAAATATGCTTTAAGGTAACTAGGAGGTAAATGTTATACATTCACTCTCTGAAAATTATTGGAGATTTACCTTGAATGCTTACTCAAAAAGAAGAAGCAGCGTTATATTACAGATAGGTTCCATGTACCTGTAATTGTGGTGCATGTTTTATATTGCTGTAGACCTACTGTTGAGGACAGGTATGTGATCCTTTGTTGTTAAATAAGGTCAGAAAGGCAAAATATGTGCCATCCTTAAAGGTATGTGAAGAAATAGGGAAATATGTTTCTTTAAATTATTCAATGTTTATATTTTTCCTTCTTATTTTATTAATATGTAAACTATCTAAGAGGAAGACTGAGGCTAGAAATCCCATCAACTCAACGTAATATCAACAAAATTTGAATATACTGATAGTTAAAAGGATCATAGAAACAAGAAAAATAACCACATTGTAAAGAACTTTAGACTGTCCACATGAATTTCTGAAGCTCAAGATAGAAGGTAGCATTTGTAGCAGAGGCAGAAGAAAGGAAGACATAGAGCAGGGAACAAAACTTACCTGGGAGACTGTTTGACTGCTGATTCTCCATCTTACGAAGGATCGAGTTGGGATAATAAGAGTGTACAAAACGTGCAGAGAAGCAAATGCCAAGGCTACTAGTCCAAGTTGTTTCCTGCACAGCATCCATTTGTCCAGCCAGTCTGGGAAACGGCAGTACTTGGTACCTCTATATAACTGAATAATTGCAGCAAGAACACCGGGAAGATAAACCAAGGCCAGAAGGATGAGTGCCAATATAGGGCAGATCCGATTTGGAATGGAAATTGCAATAAAAAATGAAAAGTCTTTGTTTTCATAAACATAAGGGTAAATTACATCACGAATCAAACAGTAGAAGAAGAAGAATGTGGTTAGGCCAAGGGACAAAAGGATGGGAAACTTCCACATTGGAAAGAGCTGCAGAGGGTAATTTTCTATTTCCTGAGCAGCCAAGAGGGATCCCTGATCTAATGGAGTGAGACCCAGTGCACGAACAATATCCATCACCATTTGTTTCGCTTCCATGTCATTGCCACAGACAAACACCTGCAACCAAAACCAAACAGAAGTTTTATTTAGACAGACTTTTGTGACATCCTCTACTGCCATCCTGCCTGGATATGGATGATGAGCACAAGCTTCCTAGGCTACTTGTTGGCTTCCCTGCTGGCCTAAATTTATGTAGGCAAAAGGTAGCCTATAGGTACTTTACTTTCTTGGCCAACAGGTCCAAGAACTAAGAATATGAGTCCTTCCTTTGGAGAAGGAGATTTTTTCAAGTGGCAAAATTTTGTATCTGAAAAGAGCAATGTATAACACAGTACAAGTCCTTGCCTAGAAGTCTTGGCATACTCTTTGGAAGACCTGCAAGCAGTTTGTAAGCACAAGATTTTGTAGGAGTAAATAAGAGAAAAATTTTCAATTTCTGCTACAGTGGTCCGTAAGGACTCCAGGGAACTGGGGACAGAGACTTTTAAAACATGATTGCCCTATCACAAAAGTAAATATTACTTCTTTCCAAGACTAGTAAAATAGTGAAAAAAACATCTTTTCTGTGAGTGTGCAAGACAATACTGCTTTTGGAACTGAGAGAAAAGCGGCAATTTCTGCTCTTGTATATATGATGAGGGCTTCTAGAACCTAGACTTGGAAGTGCTTGGGTCTTTAGTTTAGCTAAAACCATTTATTTGACAGCAGAAAGCAAAGCTAGCAATGGTTTGAGCAGCTGGCTGAAACTGTGTGTTGTACAAGAGCACTGTCCCTCAGACTGGCAGAAAACAGGGTAATCAGAAATGATTTGTGTTCAGGCAAGCTGCCGTGTTGCTTCCTATGGCCAGATCTGTGCTCACTGGCCTGTGCTGGTTAAAATGGTATGTTTGCACACTGTGGCTGTGTTAAACTTCTGTGGTGATGGATTCTGATTTATAAAACTATTAATTTGTTCACCTTCCAGCGCACTCATTCTATTGTCTCATCATATCCCTTGCCTTCCTTTTTTTTCCTCCCTTCATTTTATTCTTGCTTTGCTCTATTCCTTCTGTCTCCTTTCTGTGTAACTTGACAGTCCTGGTGAAAAACTGATGCAGCCCTCATTTCCTCCTGATCTGCTGTCTCTCTCTTTCTAGCTGTGCTGTCCTTCTTTCCTTGCTTCTCTAGTGTCTCCGGACACCTTACCAAGTTCAGAGGCAAGCCGTCGCTATTCCTTGTCATGCCATATTACAAACCAACAGTAAACTCTAGCTCATGTTTAATCTGAAATGGACATTTATAGTGAAAATTCCACCTCAACCCTGTCTGATTCATGTGTTCTGTGTGTGTTTTGTCTAGCTGTTAAGAAGCCATAGGACATGGAAGTCGGTGACACAGGAACCTCCTGTTGCTGTTGCAACAGACTGTTGCTCAGTCTTACTTGCCGGCTCGCGTCCAGCGTGCCCGACTGCAGGGCCCAGGCTGACACGGTGTTGAAGGCTTTCACAATCTTTGCGCCGGGCACCAGCTGAGCGAGGTACTCCGCATTGGACTCAGGATACTGGTTTATTTTTAAGTTGTTGCTTATGTCCACCAGGACTTTTCCACAGAGAATTTCTGCTAGCGGTGCAAGAAAGTTGTAATGTTGCCTCTGGATTGCGATGATGATGATGGCAGCTTTCTGTGCTGCCTCTGCATGGCTCAACACCTCCGCGTCCTTAGGAATCAGGCTGGATGTCTGTGTGCTCCGGCTTCCAAACACCACGGGGTAGCCAGACTGAATCAATTTATGCCCCAGAGCTCTTCCAAAATCTCCGGTTCCAAATATGCACACTGCCTCTCTTTTGTTAGAAATGTTAGAAGCCAAAGCCATTATGTTGGAAGAATTTTTATTCATCTGTTAAAAAAAAAAAGTAATAGGAACAAACTAAGCAAAACATGTACCTTTGACAATGAAAGGTTAGCATCCACTCTGGCTATACAAAATAAATATCTGAGAGTTTTCTTGCCACTTAATATGCTTCCTGCACACTCTTCTGAATGCACACTCTCAGAAGATTTCCGTACAATTTTAAAAATCCAGTTCTGGATATTCACCTCTCCATCTCTTACAGCATTCCATTCATTTTATGGATTTTAACATTCAACTGAACTGCTGCCGTTTTCCTCTCTCAAAGGGAAGGCAGGAGAAAGGGATACGGGAGCACAGAGAGCAAGGTGCACATGCATTTCAGAGTAATTTCTGCTTACTTATGCTATAGAAAAATATTGAAGAGGCATGTGTTTCTAATCAGAATAGAAACTGGAAGGTCTTTTGTAAAGTACTTGAAGAAGAGATATTATAAAAGATAGCTAGAAATCTATCTGTTATCCTCAGTATTTCCTTAATATGACTAGTCAGTGCCAGTTTGTTTTATTATTGTTCTTCAGTTTCCTGAAGAATGTCCTGTGAAGCATTTGGACAGTGGAATTGAAATATTTCATGTTGAACATTTATTTCTGATATTTATATATTACTCATAATAAAATTCTCTTTGAGGTTTTTATCTGTCCTCCTTTATCACTGTACTTGGAAGCTTCAAAGTCTTTAATGTATTATCCATGCCATAGGAGTACATACACTCTGTACTTGCATGATACAAATACAGAATAAAAAGGGTCTGCTCCAGAGGTCTTCCAGTAGATCCATGTGCTGTTGTCCTTGGTCTACAAAAGATGAACTCAGACCAGAAAACCTAAGGCTCGAAGGAAGACCTCCAACCGGAAACTTTGAAAGACCCCTCTGTTGGACTGGCCAGTAATTTAGTACTTAGAGCAGCCATTCAACCCGCAGGAGCCCTGATTCAAATCTTTCACTGCATTAGATGTAGCTGTCTTAATTAAAGCTGTGGGAATAACCACTTTTCCAGTTTGCAGGAAAGAAATTCATGGAATAGTTAGCTAGACCCAAACCAATTGCTTTGCTACTGCTATTTGTTAATCCTTTGCTTACATTCTTCTGTGAAGCATCATTGAGAATGAAACTCTGCCATTTAAAAATACTGAGATGATATTCTTCACTTTATTTTATATTTTTATCTAGCCATAATAGTTTTTGCTTTTTAAGAATCTGGCATGAATTTAAATTATTTGACTAAAAACTTGCGTTTGTTTGGTGAATAAAAAAATCAAGGCAGCACTTCCCCCTACCCTGCCGTGACCTAGAGTTAAGGGCTGTGACTCAGGGAAGCAAAAATCTTTTTGGCCTGTGCTGTAAGGTATAAGCTTTACTAGCAAGATAGGCAGAGAAATGCTTTTTCTGAGAACTCTGTGTAAAGATTTTGGCTTGAAACTGTATGTAGTTAGCTAGCCCCCAGCTGGCATCAGTGCCTGCTCAGTGCTGTTCTTGCAATGAGCTGTGGGAGACCTGGGACTCAGAGAGCTGCCAAGGGATTTTGCTTCTGGTCATTAGGGGAAGGCAATGATTCAGGCAGAGAAGGACCCAAGGATCCATGTGCTCATGGCCCATGTGGCTTGTGTGGGTCCCACGGGAGGCTTTGTAGTGCAGCAGGGTGTTAATCCCAGCTCTTCTGAAGCTGCAGTCCCAGCTACCCAGCTGGTCTCTGTGTACTTGCTCAAGTAACACACTCAGCATGAAAACAGATGCTCAAAGGGATCCATCTGAATATCTCTTGCATATTTGTCTCATGCATACAAATGTAAAGTCCTCTGACATATTTAAAAATCATTCTCTGAGGCTTTATTAATGTCCCATAAGGCTCTAACATGACTAAAGCTATAAAATTCCTTTTTGGGGATAGTCTGTATTTCAAAGGGAACAGAAGAGTTGCATATGTAATACTAATAAATGGTCCAACTCAGTACCTAGTAAGACTCAACTTTCCTTTCTTAATTTTTCCTTTTAACAAAGTGGGCTTGTATCTAAAATGAAAAGCAAAACTTATTTGTAACATACGATCGTCCAGCTGGAAACTCCTGTATTTGCCCTCAAGAAATCATTAAGTTATTGCTGAGTGAACTACACAAGTCATTCTCCGCTCCAAAGTAAGACTGGAAAAAAGCAAGCCTCAAATGGATGTTATCAGGTAATGTCTTTTGTAGATCAGTTACAGTTATGTTTTGTTTGAGCTTATAAAAGAAATGGATTCATCAACAAGAAATAAGTCTATAAAGTGCTTCTGTTGTTCACTAATACCGAACATCTCATTTACTAGTGAACACTGAACTCATCTTGCCAGAAAAGAGATAAAGAGGGAGATGAAAAGAAAAATTAAAGTAAGGAACATTCTTTTTTTTTTCAAATTACAGTTTCTTGGAGGACTATCTAAGATGTAAAGGGACTTGTACATGACAGTGAATATTATTGCATAGAAAACTGAAGAGCGTTAATACTGCCCTTAATACTGGTGATCTAATTTATCTTAATACTATTTTTAACAAGAAAGAATTTGCTTGAATAAGATAAGCAGAATTTACTTTTTCTTTTTAAGAATTACTTAATAGGGATGCCCATAGCTCTTATAATGGCACACATTATATATCAGAAATAAACTGGTCACCAGTGAATTTCTTAACAAATTAAGTTTATTGTAAAACTGATATTAATTTAATAGTGCATCTGCTACTTCTGAAAATCACATGTAAGACAAGACAAGTTTGCTTTTAAATCCCAGGTCTTCTGGACCATGCCTCCTTCTAACAAAGAGGGAAATTAAATAAATTTTCTCTACTGAATCCTTTTTTCCTTCCTTCCGACATGCCTTTGTGCCAGCTGGCTGTTGTTGCACTAGGAGAAGGTTGTGGGCTTTGCAGTGAACTTCTGGAGGTTAATTCAGGTGGTAGGTTATGGACACATAGACAGTTCATAGATAAATTCTGGCTTTCCTGTGTGTATTTGAACAAAATGCAGCCTCTGATGGCAACTGGGTGGCTGTAAAGTCAAATGGCAAATGTGAAGTGTAAAGTCAAAAGGAAAATGGCCTCCCAGAGTCCGTGACAACAATATCTGCAATGCAAGAAGATACTCATTTGCTGTAGGACAATGTGTTTTATTGTCATACATCCGTGTGAAGGATGTGAAGCAGAAGTACACCACAGGGAGCTCAGCCTGGAGGCTGACAGGCGGTCTCAGTAAGCAGCTGATGGCAGGGGGGGTCTGCTCTATGCCCGTGGGTTACGCTGAGCGCTCTCAAAGCTCCAGAAAGCAGAAATACCAACAAAGAAACATGTAGTACTCATTATCTGTTCTTCTATATATGTAACCATATATTATCTGAGAAAAATCCATAGAGATTTGTATCCATATGTAGTATTTTTGCTTATATCCATCCCTCTAACATTAGAGCATTAGTGATGCCTTTTGTTATTTGAAAGACAATCCATGTAAGCTTCTGTAATGATTAGCTGTGTACTTTCTCTTCTGCATTGTTGCTGTACTCTTATACAACAAATTATCCTATTTTAAGGAAAATGCTGGTAATCTCTGAGCTGATTACCACTTGGTCAGTAATGATAAAAGGAGGTGCAGAAGGAAAAAAAAGAAGCTAACTGTGCAAGACTGTCGTTTCCACCCACCACATAAACACTGGGGGAACTGAACGAAGGTACAATGTTTAGTTCAGCAATTATATGTAAATACTTTGGTTATGTAGGAATTGGAATGAAGACAGGCACGCTGCCTTTCACATGGGAAAAAGGAATGATTTCCCAGCAGAAGCAACGCTGCAGATGAAGTGCAGTGCCGAAAGCGGAAAGGCAGAGATGGGACTGAGACGTAGACTGGGATGGATAATGGAAAGATCAGAAAGATGCAACATGAAATGGCAGATGGGGGATCAGTGGAATGATTCAAAAGGTAGAAAGACAAGATGAAAGGAGCAGGAAAGAGTAATTTTACTATTCACATTTTAAAGGGAAGCAAAACAAATAACTCTGATAGTAATCTCAAGAAATTATCTACTCCATCTCCCTCCCTAAGGCAGAATGAACTAAAGCCAAGGTGCTTGTCTAACCTGTTTGTAAAACTTCCTGTGCTAGGGATCCTGAAATCTTCCTGGCTTTCTGCTTTCTCCCATACTATTGGCCAGATATTCCTATGTCTAATCTATTATCGCCTCCTCTATAATAGACACAGGTGTCAATGTATCCCCCTTCTCTTTGCAGCAGCCTTTGTTGGACATGAAAGCTGTTACCATTTTACCCTTTTCTTCTCTAGATAAAACAACCCTAGATCTTTCCCTGCAACTCATGCTTCTGAGAGCGGTGATCTTTCTTGTGGCTTTTTTTCTGATTTTTCTAGCTAATCTTTCTAGCTTTTCTTTCTGATCTTGGAGCCAAACTGCTCCAACATGGTGCTAAAACTGAATGCAGTACTCTTGCTGAGATCTTACCAGATAGAAAAGGATTGCTTCACTTGCCTCACAGACAACACATCATCCCGCTGTCACATTTGTCTTATTCACAAAACAGCTGATTCTGCTTGTGATGCATTAAGGCTATGAGTACTTCAACAAGTAGTGTGTGGCAACAGGAACCAAGATGTGGAGTGAAAGAGCTGGTGTTTGCACTATCCATGTGTCAGAGATTTCCACCTTGGACTAACTTTGGTCTAGTACCAAAACCTGAGTGCCTATTAGCAGCTGCAGTACATTGGGGTGCACCAAATCACGCCTTCTGGCTCAGCTTTTGTGGAAAGGAATCTAGTTCCATATGGTCTAAGAGCTCTCTGTGGTGTAAAGCAAACCTTGGTAGGTGGTGATCTGCTACTACATCTGATCAGAACTGAAATACTTATGTAGATGCATTCTGTTACCCCCAATCCTTTAATGGGACTGCTCCCACACCAATTGCTTCACCCTTGACTTCTGTGGGTTTTTTTCTGACTGAGAGCTCTATTGTGCACTTTTCCCTCTTGAATAGCACCATATTTTTTCAAACTGTAGCTTCAGTTTGTCAAGATCATTTTGATTTCTAAGCCTGTCCTCTAATGTGCTTGCAGCCCTTTTCAACTTTGTGAGATTGTCAGCTTTAATAAGCATAGTGTGTATTCCGGTATCTATGCCATTTAATGAAATTCTGGAACAGGACTTTTGCCAGGAGAGACCCCCTTGTATGTCTGCAGTAAATGTAGTCTTCCATTTTGACAATGATCAACTGAGAGACTGAAAATGCTAGTTCTGCAGAATCTTACCTTATATTAGTTTAATCTAGGCTACATTTTCCTAGTATGCTTTTGAAAATCTTCTCTAACTTTTACCATACTAAAAACTTCACTCATGTCAAGCTGTATAGCCTCTGTGATTCCCAAGGCCTGTTATCCTGTCATAACATGAAATGAGGTTGGTTTGGAATGATTTGTTCTTGACTAATCCATGTGCCTATAATCCATTTCTTATCTTTTATTAGCTCCCTCTATCTTTTTGAAAATTGTACTTAAATTGATTGGGCCATAATTCTGCACCTCCTCTGTCTTCTTACTTTTAAAGATAGCTGTTATTCTTGCCTTTCCAGTCATTCAAAACTTTACCTCTTCCACACTGTTCTTAAATATAGTTATTAATGGCTGTGGAAATGCTTCAGTTATTCCCTGCACAATGCGAGGTGAATTCCATCAGCCTTCCTGATCTCAGGTCATTTAACTCACCTAAGCACAGCCTAATCTCTTTCTTCTATCATCTAGCTGGAATTTTCAGCTCTTTGCTGCTGGTGTAAACATTTTTATCACCGTTGACCCTTCTCGTGAAGAAAGAACAAAATAGGCATTACAGAGTTGGCTTTCTTGGAGTTACTAATCAACTGTTTTCTCTCAGTTGAACGGTGGATCAATTCTCTGCTTGATTTTCCTTTAACATTTTATGTCTATACAGGAAACTTCTTGTTATTCTAGATGTACCTTACTAATTACATTTCTTTTTGTGCTGTGGCTTTTCAAATCCTATCAACATACTAGTATTATTCTTCTGTGCTTGTCCATACATTTTGATTTATGTATGCTTTTTGAGTTTGAAGTTTCTGAAGAACTCACAGCTCCAGCCACGTGGCTGTCTTACTGCAGTCCTTCCTCTGCCTCACAAACTTTATGTCTTTGCTTTTAACATAGTTTCTTTAATGAGCTGTCAAATCTTCTGACCTCCTTTTCCTCTCAAATTGTACTTCTCATGGAACGTCATCTTTCCACCTTCAGAATTTCGTATAATCTTCTTGTTATTCTGCTAGATGGACAAGTCAATTTTTGAGCACTTGATCTTGTCTGATGGCCTGTGGTGGCTCCCAGCCATGACAGAACCTCTGTGTTTTCCCCTCTATCATTTTCCTAAACCTTTGACTAAGTCTATATTCTTTTATCTTTTGATTCAGGGCAAAAGTTTAGAAGACGAAGCAGGATATAAGTACTATGAGAAGATAAACGGTCAAGCGCTGCCTGGAGTTTGATCCATAGCCATGTAAAAGAAAACTTTATAAGTAGAATAAGAAGAGAATTAATGGCCAGCACAGCTGTGACCCAAGACAATGGTGTTGTCTACTGAGGAACTAGTCTCAATATTTCCAACACTGATCCTTCTTTTTTTTTTTTCTTTTTGACCTCATTTTAAAAATTGTAATCCCAAAGGTAGTCATAAAATTTAGACACAGAACAAATATTATGGGAGTGTAACTTTAAAAAGTGAAGTATCAAAGACCTTCTTTCTACGTAAACTAAATATTTTGACTATTTCCTTGTAAATATCAGCAGGGACTCTGTTACACTATGCAAATAATAAAGAGTGCTAGGCATGAGAATGACCTTTCTGGAGCAGCTTGCCATTGTCCTAGTACAACATTCTGGAGGCAAATAAAGGTCCTGACATAATGCATCGGGCCGATCATACAGCATGCTGGGAGTAGATTCATCTGCATGAATTCATATACAGTTATATGTGAGTCATGACAATAGTATTGCCTGCGTATTCTGGTGATTCATGTACTAGAATATCAGTATGAATCTTTCCGGAAAAAAAGCTTGTTTCTCCAGATTTCAAAAAGGTTATTTTTCTATAACGATGGGGAGACATTTGGGTTGACATGTTGGAGCTTATTAAATTTAGTCCATTGCACAGCTGAACTCTAATAGTATCCTGCTGCATGAAGTTAATTCTTCCCTCGGGTTCACTAACCTTTAGTGTTTAACTCTTGCTGTACAGTAGTGAAACAGGGACACCTGGGATAAGCGATTTGGGTTCAGACTATGCCCTCCTGTAGATCTCATGTTAAGCTGCTGACATGACTTCTTACATCTCACCTTAACTCTACTGCTCTTTCAACACAGATCCTTGTTTTGCAAGGATCAGCTGAACTTTCTCACACAGCATCCACATATGTAGGTCCCTGAGCCTCTGCTAAAGGCCTTTTTCAGCCAAAACTCTGTATCTCTCTGGTCAGGAAGCACCTGAAAACATGCAGTGCCCTGCAAGAACTTGTTTACATAGTTTGAACCACACAGGCAGGGCTGAGCACATTGCAACTCATTTCACCAACAGAGATTTAGAGTGTGCCTCTTCCAAAACAGGTTGAAACCATGTTCTCACCACTGTGACGGAGAGAAAGGCCAGCACACTGTCAGGGTTTACATGATTACACATCTTAATCCTGCTGGGCAACTATGAGCTGATCTTGAGTTGGCATTTATGACTGAAGTGCTGAAAAAAAAGCCCTTTGGAGGCGTCCCGTATCCTGCAAACCTTCCTCATACCTCTTTGAAGAGACTAGACAGGTTCAATCAGGTTTGCTTCCTCAACACCTCTGTGTACACTGGATCCTTCCCTACGTGATAAACATACATCCTTCTCAGTCATGGGTGGCCTGCACTTGTGGTAACCATGGTGGTTTGACACCATGGTGGTGGCATGTGTTCATGCTGGTGGCAATGGAGAACAGTGCCTACAACCAGCAGTGTCAAAGGCAGTGGAAGTGGCTGGGTGTTTTCTGGTTTGGTGTTCCGTTTTTTTTTTGGTTGGTTGGTTGGTTTTTTATATCAAATCTCTTTTTTCATTGTTTCCTTCAATCCTTGAATCCCTGTGGAGGGGCATGGTGAACTTCAACCAAAGTAGTAAATGAGTGCATATTTTTGTTTGGTGTTATACTTTTTTGATTGGTAATTTTTAGTTTCCCATGCTGCCAACTTCTTAAAAATTAAACAATTTCTTTCAGGAATAGAGCTAATTCTCATTATTGTCTTAGCTGTTTATTGCATGTACTGACAAGCAGAAGCCATGCCTGACTTTTTTTTTTTTTTTTTTTGTAAATGAGAATCCCATTTTGTATTGCAATCTATGATCAAAACATGTATATGAGATAAAAGTGCCCCAGTACACTAAAATGACATATAGTAGCCCATTAAATATAGTAGAGAAAGAGAGTGATTAATACTTCATTTCTTGCATATGTAGCACTGCAGCTTTGGAAGTATCTTTATGAAGTATTTCACACATGCATAATTTTCAGTAATCCTGGTGTAGCTTGGAAAACAGGGGAAATGTGCTTTAAAAAGTCTCCCTGGAAAGACATGTACACTACTCTGAGGCAATCTCATTTACTTAAAATTTCATTTTACCATTCCCACAGAAAAAGAAAGAACGCACTCTATAACAAAACCTGTTTGTTATAAGCTGGCACTTGTAGAACCAAATCTACCCTACGTTATAAATTGCATTTTCTATTGCTTGATACACCTGAAAATGAAAGGCATGTGGCTAAACTACTCTCCCATGATTAATCCAGTACTTAAACACATAAAGAAAACAGCAGAATAGCTCCTAACTAACATATTACAACTATTCATGATTTTTCTTTCAAGCAAATGAAGGAAGATCCTGGGCTCCATGTTTTGACAAAGCTGATAAAAAATAATTGTTTGAGACCATAAATACTCCTACAGAGGACATTGTGTTTCCCACATCTTCACTTTTTATCAGGAGAACACTAAAGCTGCCTGGAGGCTCTTCGAATAGATGACATATAGGCCTAAATAGATGTGCTTAATGTTGTCTAAATCATAGAAAAGTACTGAGAGAACTGGAAATCTCACCACCTCCAACTGCTCCCATAAACACGTAAAACCTAGCTATAACTTGAGTAATTTCCTCAGTCTTTTCAGGGCTGTTGTACTGTTCTGAGGTGTGTAGGTATTAGGCTTTAATCCAGCCTAGTCAATTGCAAGGGGAATGAAAATATTTCATAAAACACTTGAAGGTGAGCAAGGGTGAGAAGGAGAGACGGACTTGCCTACAGCACAGGGAGCATTGGATTTATCCTAGTTGGCCCAGGAGATGTCCTGAGACCCTGAAAGACATGTTTTCAGATCCACCACACGTGGAGAAGCACCTCCTGGATTCCTGCTGAGTCCTCCCCTCTCTGTGAAGCTCTTCTTCCGAGCATCTTTTATCTGCCATTTAGAGATATTAACAAAGAGCTCTGTCTCACAAAGAAATTACACTAGAAATAATGAAGCCTGGCTTCCTAGGGGCTTGAGTTTCTTGGCTGATTACAAGCACTGATTGAAGCTGTTTCCAATCACAAGAGATGCCTCCTATAACATTTTTTCTCATGTGCATTTTTAGGTCTTTTAAATGTATATAGTCACAGTACAGTCTTTCATTTTTCATGACTCTTCTGTGGGGTCTTCAGCTGCCTTTTTTCATGCAACATAATGAAAACAGAGGCCTCGCTCTTCCTGGCATATTTGTTTGAAATCATCGCTAGAGGAATGATTGAGGAACGCACATAAACATACATACACTCACATACCTCTGCATGATCAGAGAAATCTCACTTCCTACAGACATCAGGCTAAAATAATGGACACCCTAACGAATCTGTGATGTACACACACCCACATGCCTGTCTGTACCACCAAAGAGAAGGAAATGAGTGAGAAACGGCTCTTCAGGTGTGACCCTATGTCATTGTGGTCTGTCAAAAGGCATGGATGACAAGTCAGGGGATGTTACTTGGGATGTATTTACTAATAGCCCATCAGTACCAAGGCTTGAATTAGCATTATACTAGCAACCAACTAGAACTAGATCTTCACAGCGCTAAAAATGTAAGAGTTCAGGCCACGTATTTATTACGAACTCTAGGAGTGCGTGACAAGCCTGACTCTTTTCCCATTTACACTAATGGAATTATTGATTTGCTTTTGGACCAGGTTGGCACAAGCGGGAAGAAAATGAAGCCCAGTTGCTTCATAACACCTGTGATAAAATCAAAGGCGAGGTGGCTGCTGTGGCGTGGTGACAGAGTTCTTGGCTGTCTTACACTCTTAGAAATCTGAGGAGTGGGAAGGAGAGTATGAGGAAAGATTTAAGAAAAAGGAGCATGAATATGAAATTTTCTTGCCAAAACAAATATATGTGGATTTGCAACATGTCTGGAATGGGGCCAAGCAGATTTTACATAAAGTTCATTAATCTGTGTTCTTGGTTACACAAGCCTATATACTAAAATGCTGTTATAAAAAACTGTGTAAAGATACACAATTCAACAGCGGATAACTTTATCACTTAGTATTCACTTAGTATGAAGTACATTAAATCTCCTTGCTCATTTTGGTTTCCTTCCTTTTTTTGCATGGACCTGAATGTTTTCCTCTCCTACTTGACTGCAGTCAAGTGGCATTTGCAGAGACATGCCTGCCTTCAGGACAAAATGAACACTGATATTTTCAGAAATAAGAAATTATGTTCCTCACAAAAAAGAGACAGTTTAAATGCTGTTGAATTTTTCAGCAAGGAAAAATTCTTATCAGGCAATCTTTTAAAAACTAGTTCTTTCTCAAGATGGAAGGAATTCCCCTTCTTACTGAGCCAATCATTTCAGGAGTCTTTAAGCAACAACCTTAAGCTACAGGTTTCAAAAATTAAATGCTGAGAAGCCTGAACTTAAAAACATGTTTTTAAAATAAATAAAAACAGAGGTGAGATTCATCAAAAAAATTGCGGAACTTTTGAGGGCAGCACCCTATACTGAGACATGGAAAGATCTAGTTAGGTTTTGGGGTTTTTTTGACCAAAGCTCCCTTTGGTTCAGCTCGGGTTTTGCAGATGCCTGAGCTGCTGCCGGCAATTCCCTGGCCTGGCAAGCGGGGATGGGTGTGCGCAGCAGTGGGTCATTACCTTGGCTTCTAGCCCAGGAGTTGGTACAAATGCAACCTCTCTGCCAGGGAGCTGCAGCTCTTGGAGCACAGCGTTGCCACCCAGTTGCTTGCAGTGCAGCACAAAGCAGCCAGCCCTATCCTGTGCCACGGGGGCAGAGGAAACTTTCCACAAGATCTCTGACAAATCTCTGCTGCCTGAGCCCTCTTATGTGGATGCTGCCAACTTCAGAGAGAAGTCACTCTGGTTTCTGCTTTCTACTTGCTCCTGGGTCACAGTCAAGGCCACTGGGTATCTCTTGTTCTATCCCTGTGAAATACGTGGGGTCAAGGCAAAAGTTACACGCTTAGTTCTGCACGTCAAGACTGTGAGAAATGCTCCTTGTCCAATAACAGCGGCTCAGGCAGTCATCAATACGAAGCACATTTTATTTAAGCATTCTTGCAAGAGCAGATGACCCGGCAAGCAGGCACACCGGGTTTTGGCACGTTTTGTTTTTATTCCCTATTCCTGGCTGAAATTTCCCTCCCCTGTTTCCACACTGGCTGGGTACTCCGGAGGTTACAGCCCATCAGAGATGCCTAAGACTACTTCCCTTCGTCCCACGCCTGTTTACTTCTCCTCATCACTCCACCCATACCAATTACTTCACTTATTTATTTATTCCCTTTTTTGGTAATATTGCTGAAGTTTGCCGGTCTCAGTTAAACGTTCATCCTCCTTTTAAACCGCCGTTCCCGGCATAGACTGGTTTCTCCTTTGTCTAAAGGATGAGCATTCTGGCATGTCTGCTGATAAACCTTTGTGTTGTTAATCATGCCCTAACTACCTCATTGCAGACTAGCCAAGTGGTTCTTCTGCAAAAACTGGCCAAGTTGTTCCTTTGCAAAAACAATAAAGTAAAGGTGACACTCAAATACCTGTCCCTACCTTTTCTTCCCCAAAACCATCTTTCAAAAACCAAAGCCAATATATGCTTGAATCTAAATAGAATAAAAACGAAGTCAAAACATTGACATCTATAAAATTTCCCACAGAAAATAAAATGTTTAAAATGTTGCTGTTCCACTCTGCTGGCACTGTGACTAAGAGCAGAATGGCTCCAATCTTGGACGTTACCAAAGAAACGTTTTAATAGAGGTTTTTGGTTTTAAAACCAAAGAAAGGTTTTAATAAAGATAGACTGGGAAGCAGTGAGGCAGGCCTTAAAATATGCAGATTTTAACTACTCTCCCTGGAAGCCTCGGTTGCTGTCTGTATTTTTGACGGACTGGGTTTGTAGGGAGGAAAAGGTGGTTCTGAGCACCCAACCCCCAACGCTAGGTACATTGCTGGGGTTTTTACTTTGGACTAGCTCTGGCCTGGTCCTCTGAGCGTCATTGCCATTAGCGGTGGGATTGTTGAGCGGATTGAAGAGCAGCCAAGACTATATGTCCCCAGCCTGCTCTGTGATGTGAAACACAGCATGGCCCATGGTGGAGGGCAGCAGATGCAGTTTCCAAGTAAGCTCCTGCTCTGAAATAGAACACTAATGCAGGCAATGCACTTCATTAATAATTTCTCAACACAATGTAGACTCCTTATGCAGTTCTCTTTTCTGCCTGTAACTAAGAGAAGTAATTTAAAGCCGTGTTGCCTACCTAAAATTATACAAATATGAGAAATGCTTAATATGCTTGTATAAGAAAATTCCAATATGGAGGAAGAAAGTACAGGAATGGTTGATTTCTCAATGACTATTGGAATATTTTGGTGTGTCATTACAGTACTACTTCATGCTAGTCTATTAACAAATCCAGGAACTTCAGGAAGGCCACATCTAAAAAAGAATTTACATCTTCCACTAATTGCATCATTTTATAAAGTCTCAACATAGTCTGAGTGACAGTTTGTGTTTGCAGATTTAGAGGGGATATGAAATTTTCCTATAGCAAAGCTGAAGAACAGTTCTGACAGCTGCAAATGTTCTCTGAATTAATAATGTACAGTTGGTATAAGACAATATTTAAGAAAAATCCATTTCTTTCTGCAGCTTTGAAGCCCCTTGCTTATAAAATATTAAACAGGATTAAAATTGGTATGCTGCTTGAATGGGAAGAGAAAACATGAAATCCACATATGAATCCAGAAGTGAAAAGAATCATTAGTTCCAACTGTTATTAGTGATAACATGATTTGGGGTCAATGAAACAACCTTGGAGTACCTGCACTTGCGACTAAAGTTCAAACCAGAATTTTGGCTCTGGAAAGAAAATCCACTTTCTAGCTTCATCATTTAAAACCCACTGACCAATTTGTATTTGCAGAAGCTTTCTCCACTTCTTTAATTATAGCAAACACCTCTGGAAGAGTAAATAAACTTACCCGCTATGTAAGCTCTCTGATACCAACTAACTAATCCAAAGTTCTAGTTTGCCCTAACTTTACAGATACAAATCCTTCCCTATGTCTCAGTGCTTCCTTCTGTCAGCAATTAGTGACTAGTAGGTTGCATAATGTCAATACAAAACAAGGAGACGTGACCTGGCTTTGTATGTTTTTGTCTAGCAGGGAGAAAGGCTGGCATAAAATTTTATCAGGAGGCTTAACAATTTAAGTTCAAACCCACCTGAACATCTCAGGTTGACAGTTTAGCCATTCTGTTCCCCATTCCCACCTGCAGAAGTGAGAGAAACCTGTGGCTTGTCTGTGAAAAACTCACCTGTGCACCCAACCTTCTGCAGTCCCCCTAGGCAAGCCAGTGCCTTCCCAGCTGGTGAGATGCTGTTTGTGATGGAGCAGGAGAGACTTCAAGAGCTGCAGAGAGGTCCTCTGCCTAGAGCAGAGTGCAGAAACCCCGACAGCCTTACTGGCATTTACCTAGTGGAAGCCAGAGCAAACACAGAGGGGAGGGTGAGACGAGGGGATGTTGCAAGCCTTGTCTGTCTGTGCAGGGTGAAAGAACTTCCCATCAAAGTCTCAGGGAAAGTCCCAGCCCTTGTATTTACTGCTGAGGTGAAGCTGTGGTTGCTTTTGTCATGCTGGCACTGACTTAACCCTTGGCTATTGGCCAGAGCTAAGGTTTGGCTGCATTTCCCAACTCTTGGAAGACTAATTTGAGAGTTGCAGAAGGCAAGAATGTTGTAGAAGTGCAAGAGCAACTATTTGCCTGGAAGGAGAGCTGCTTTTTTTTTGTGTCGTGGCTCTCCTGTGTCATTCCAGCTGTGGGTAGGGACAGTAAGAATGTCCCATCATGATGAAAGGAATTTGGCATGGGGATAGCTGAAAGCACCTGATCTCTGAGATTCTCTAGGTATTCTTGGCAGCTACAATGATCCTGTGGAGCCAGAGCCTGTGGTGGATACATATCGAGAAATGCGTCTTTAAGGGATAAGCCTCTGGGAGGATGCAAAGCGCTTGACGTTACACATCTGTTTGGAATGGGACATGATTCAAAACAGATGCTTTGTGCACCAAGAGATCATTGGACTGGGTCATAGTCCAGATCAGAGAAAGGGGCTAACAGAGTCCCACTAGCTCTGAGATTTTATAAGAAGTTTGGAAAATGAATTGAAGGGGATTTAAATAATATTGCACTCTAGAGCTGCACATTCACTTTTTTTGGAAGACTTACTGGAAACTAACTAGGAAAACACACTATAAGAAGGAAAAGGCATAGAGAACATCAAACAGACGTAATCTTTAAAAAAAGAAAGAACAAGAAAAGTTTCATTCAGAACAATCTGACTGCACTAGGGCTGAAGGAACTATATTTTGGAGCTTGAATTCTAGAGAAGAGATCAGATCATGTCTGAGATTTAGGGCAGGAACAGCCCGTGCCACTTGTGCACTGTGACAAAGAGCATAAGCCAGTGTGATGCCTGAACCACTGGAAAAGATCCAGGAACTGAAAAATGTGATATGGCTTTGGAAGCTTGCAAGAGTCAGCAAGGTGCACATGGCATGGGCAAAGAAAATGACCTGGCTTAGGAATTCGTACAGCAGCACAGGGCACCAAGTCGGTGGGGATATGTGGGGTTAAACAGTATAGTATTCCTTTTCAGCTGACCTATCAACTAGCATGCTGCCAAAAGTAGTCTTATTACTCTTAAATTAAAACCTACAGGGAGTGGAAAGGAAGATGTTTGACTCGTGGAGCTTAAAATCATAAGGCTAACCCTACAGAAGATATATGAGGAATAAATGTACTGAATGAAGTACTATCTCCACGCGGAGAGCGACAGCGTCAGCGGTGAGATCTGCGGCTTTAAATTTGATTTAGATCGAGAGGGAGAGGGGGCTTCCCGGAGACGGAGAAGGCGAAGGCGAGCGGAGAGACCCGAAACGAGTCGGGATTCTCGCGAGGGAGCCGAGAGGCTGACGTGGCAGGGGGCGGGCCGGGCGAGCCGCGGCAAATTTAAAAGCGGCTACGTCCGCAGCAGGTTCAGAGCCCGTGCCGGGCGCACGTGAGCGCAAGGGTGAGCACATTAGCGCGCAGGCGCACGTGTGCAGAGCGTGTGGGGCTCGTGCACAGGACAAAGAGGGAGAGTCTGAGGGCGAATGGTCCATTCAGGCTGAGGAGAGAAAATGGCAACGAAACGCCCCAAAGCCCCTGTGAAGAAGAATGTGGGAACTCAGACTGAACTCCGGCCCCAGGATGCGGCCGTACAGGGCCCCGGCTGCACCGAATGCCTGAGCCTGGCTGTGGTACCACAGGGACCCAGAGACACCCATTGTGTGCGATGTGAGCAGATAAACGCCCTGCTCAGGCAGGTGGTGGAACTGAGAGAAGAGGTGGAAAGGTTAAGAAGCATTAGAGGATGCGAAAGTGAAATAGACTGGTGGAGCTGTACCCTGAGGCAAAGGCAGCAAGAAGAGGCTCTAATAAAAGTAGATGATCCCCTCCCACCCTGTCACCAGGCAGAGAGAGGGGACTTAATAGAAAGGGGGGAATGGAAGCTGGTCCTTCCTCAGAGAGGCAAGCGGAACCCCCAACAGCCTCCCTCACCTTCCCAGCTGCATTTGTATAATAGGTTCGGAGTTCTGGATTTTGGGGACGAGGTAAATGAGAATGGAGAGGACGATCTACCCAGTGAGGCACCCAGGACTAGTCACCCACCCCCATGCCTCAGGACCTCATCAATCAAGAAAAAAAGAAAGGTGATTGTAATAGGTGACTCCCTTCTGAGTGGAACAGAGGGCCCATTCTGTGGACCAGACCCATCCCACAGGGAAGTCACCTGCCTCCCTGGGGCCAGGATTAAGGATATACAGAGGGAAATTCACTCCCTGGTTCAGCCCTCAGATTATTACCCACTACTGATATTTCAAGTGGGTAATGATGAGGTAGCCACCAGAAGCCTAAAGGCAATGAAAAAGGACTTCAGAGTGCTGGGACGACTGGTCAAGGGATCAGGAGCACAAGTGGTGTTCTCTTTTATCCCACCAGTCACAGGGATGGAGGGGGGATAAATAGGAAGAATCAAAAGATCAATTCGTGGCTAAAAGACTGGTGTAAACGGCGGGACTTTGGATGCTTTGATCATGGGCAGATCTACAGGTCACCAGGCATGCTGGCAGCAGGTGGGGGAAGCCTAACCCAAAGGGGAAAAAGGATATTGGGACAAGAATTAGCAGGGCTCATTGAGAGAGCTTTAAACTAGTTTTGAAGGGGGATGGGGTTGGAACCAGGGTTACTAAAGTGGTGCCCGGGAATAGCGTGCCAGTGCTAGTGGGTAAAGGTGCCAGCACGGCCTTGCAGCCTGTTGCAGCAGTCGATGAGGGAGAGAAGGACACATGTGGCCGTGAAGACATAAGGAGTAGTGATAAGATGGTAACTGCAGAAATGTCTGCACATGGACAGGTGGGAATTAGTGCCTGCCCTCCCAGAAAAATAGTGGGACGATTAGCCCAGCTGAAGTGCATCTACATGAATGCACACAGCATGGGCAACAAACAGGAGGAGCTGGAGGCCATCATACAGCAAGAAAACTATGATCTAGTTGCCATCACAGAAACATGGTGGGAGGACTCGCATAACTGGAGTGCTGTGATTGATGGTTACCAAATTTTCAGAAGGGACAGGCAAGGAAAGAGAGGTGGTGGGGTGGCCCTTTATGTTAAGAGCAGTATTGTATGCCTCGAACTTAGCAATACGCACGATGACAGCGTTGAGTGTCTATGGATAAGAATTAAGGGGAAGACCAATAAGGCAGACATCGTGGTGGGAATTTGTTATAGACCCCCAAACCAGGATATAAAGGCAGATGAAATATTCTATAAGCAGCTGGCAGAGGCCTCACGATCACTCCCCCTTGTACTCATGGAGGACTTCAACTTCCCGGATAGCTGCTGGAAATATAACACAGCAGAGAGGCAACAGTCCTGGAGATTCTTAGAGTGCATGGACGACAACTTTCTCACACAGCTGGTGAGGGAACCGACTAGGGAAAGTGCCCTACTGGCCCTGCTGATAGTTAACTCAGAAGGTCTTGCGGGGGATGTAAATGTTGGAGGTCTTCTTGGACAGAGTGATCATGAAATGATAAAATTTTCAATTCTTGCTGAAGCAAGGCGAGGGGCCAGCAAAACTGCCACGTTGGACTTCCGAAGGGCAGACTTTGGCCTCTTCAGGAGCATGGTTGAAAGTGTCCCTTGGGAGACAGTCCTGAAGGGCAAAGGTGCCCAGGAAGGCTGGTCGCACTTCAAGGAGGCACTCCTAAAAGCCCAGGAAAGAGCCATACCCAAATCCCAAAAATCAAGCAGGAAGGGAAGAAGACCAGCCTGGCTAGATAGAGAGCTTTGGCTGGAGCTCAGGAACAAAAAGAAGCTTTATGATCTTTGGAAAAGGGGCCTGGCAGGCAAGGAGAAATACCAGGAAGCAGTGAAGATATGCAGGGGGAAAATTAGAAGGCCCAAGGCTCAAGCCGAGCTCATCTTGGCCACTACAGTTAAGAATAACAAAAAGGTTTTTTTTCGGTATGTAAACAGAAAAAGGAAGATTAGGGATAATGTGGGCCCACTGATGAATGAGATGGGCACCCTAGTGGTGGAAGACATGGAGAAGGCAGAGTTGCTGAATGCCTTCTTTTCTTCAGTCTTCACTGCTAAGGCTGTGCCTCATGAACCTCTGGCCTTGGAGGCCAGGGAGAGGGTATGGAGAGAGGAAGTTTTTCCTCCAGTAGAGGAGGACCAGGTTCGGGACCACTTGGCCAAACTGGACATTCATAAGTCCATGGGCCCAGATGGGATAGACCCGCGAGTGCTGAGAGAGCTGGCAGAAGTTATCGCTGGGCCACTCTCTATCATCTTTGAAAGGTCATGGAGAACAGGAGAGGTGCCAGAAGACTGGAGGAAGGCAAACATCACTCCAGTCTTCAAAAAGGGCAAGAAGGAGGACCCTGGGAACTACAGACCAGTTAGTCTCACCTCCATCCCTGGGAAGGTAATGGAGAGACTCATTCTAGATGTCATCTCTAAACAAGTTGAAGAGCGGGGGGTTATTGGAAGTGGGCAACATGGGTTTACCAAGGGTAAATCATGTTTGACCAATCTGATAGCTTTCTATGATGCTATAACTGGTTGGTTGGATGAGGGGAGGGCAGCAGATGTCATCTACCTTGACTTCAGCAAGGCTTTTGACACTGTCTCCCATAACATCCTCATTGGAAAACTAAGGAAGTGTGGGCTGGATGAGGGGACAGTGAGGTGGATTTAGAACTGGCTGTGTGACAGGACCCAAAGGGTAATGATTAATGGAACAGGTTCAAGCTGGAGGCCTGTAACCAGTGGTGTCCCCCAGGGGTCAATACTTGTTCCAGTCCTGTTCAACATATTCATCAGCGACCTGGACGAGGGGACAGAGTGTTTCCTCTGTAAGTTTGCTGATGACACCAAATTGGGAGGGGTGGCTGACACCCCGGAGGGCCGTGCTGCCATCCAGCGAGACCTGGACAGGCTGGAGAGCTGGGCAAGGAAGAACCTCATGAGGTTCAACAGGGAAAAGTGTAGGGTCCTGCACCTGGGGAAGAAGAATGTTAGGCACCAATACAGGTTAGGCGTGGACCTGCTGGAGTCAAGTTATGAAGAGAAAGATCTGGGAGTCCTGGTAGACAGCAAAATGACAATGAGCAAGCAATATGCTCTTGTGTCCAGGAAGGCCAAAGGAATCCTGGGCTGCATAGGGAAGAGTGTGGCTAGTAGGTCGAGGGAAGTCATTCTCCCCCTCTACTCTGCACTGGTGAGGCCACAACTGGAATACTGCATCCAGTTCTGGGCTCCCCAATTCAAGAGGGATAGGGAACTACTGGAAAGAGTCCAGCGAAGGGCAACGAGGATGATTCAAGGATTGGAGCATCTCCCTTATGAAGAAAGGCTGAGAGAGCTGGGACTCTTTAGTCTGGAGAAGAGAAGGCTGAGGGGAGACCTTATTAATGCCTATAAGTATCTCAAGGGTGGGTTGAAGGAGGAGGGAGCCAGACTCTTTTCAGTGGTTTCCAGTGACAGGACGAAGGGCAACGGGCACAAGTTGGAACATAGGAGGTTCCACTCAAATATGAGAAGAAACTTCTTTACGGTGAGGGTGACAGAGCCCTGGAACAGGCTGCCCAGGGAGGTTGTGGAGTCCCCGTCTCTGGAGATTTTCAAGACCCGCGTGGATGCAGTCCTGAGTAACATGCTCTGACATGCTCTGGGCAATCCTGCTTCTGTAGGGGAGTTGGACTAGATGATCTTTATGGTCCCTTCCAACTCTAAAAATTCAGTGAAATTCAGTGAAATTTCATAATAGATGGAAAATAAGGGCCAGTGCTATGCCCTTCAGAGCATCGAGGTGATCTAAGCATCTAGACCCTGTGTAAGAATGTGAGCAAAAAAGCTGAGAAAGAATTTGAAGCCATTTCCCAGTGGAACAATACCTCATGAATACTAAATAATGTAGGAAATGTAGGAAAATTGTCCAATAATTCTCGCACCTGTGCAAGCCCTTCATATTGCCAGGTCATGCTTTAAGAAGGAAGGAACTGGATACACTCATGGCTCTGGGATGACTGGAGGAACTGACAGAGTAGTTCTTATGTTTATGGAAAAGATGGATGAAACCCCTTGATTTTCCATAGACAGACCTGAAGAAACAACCTGGGTCTGTTAGACTACCAAGGGGAGACATGGTCAGTGACAAATACCTCTCTGTCCTTAGTACATCATGGGGCTCCTGGTGGGTGTTCATATTAGGAAAAAGAAAAGAGCAGGTTTTTTAAACTTCCATGAAACCTTTGTGAGCTGCGCTATTTTTGCAGATGTCTATTTAGGTTGCGTTTGGCACCTGAGGAAAAAACGTGATAGATTTTTCATGCCTTTCAGGTTAGTAAGATTTATATAGATGACATTTAGATCCAATGCAAAACAGTGGCTCGGCGCAGCCATCAAAAGAAACTGTGCTTCTGGGCTGAAGCTGGACAAACAACACTGTAAATGCCACGTAACACAAATAATAACATACTTGAAGAAAAGTTAGCACAAACCCCAAGTAAATCACCAGAAAATATTCAGCAATTTGTGTTCTCCAACAATATTTGGGGGCTGAATTGTAAAGAGAAACCTGTGCCTAATATAGCTTCTTAAGAGTGCTGTCCCAATGATGTTGGATGTAATTATTGAAAAAGTTGAGAAACAGAAGGAGTTAATGAGGCATTTCAGACCTGAGAGTAAATCATACATGGAGGATTTCAGGGCATGTGTTGATGTAGTCCTTTTAAACAGTGTAGAAAACCCAAATGATCCCAGTAGTTTATGAGTTAACAAAACTTAGGAATGAATATACTCAGATGAAAAAAAAAGATTTAATCTTAGTCATGGAAATAAACAAAACCATACATTTTTATTTACTGAAGGCCAGTGTTATTTGAAACTGATTATAAATCATAAGGAATTACCAAGCAGACCCTGGCCAATGGTTATTTTTCATTATTTTTTCAGTTATGGAGTGTGACTTACAGCTTCAATATAACCTTGAAATTGCAAGCAGAATTTCCAGAGCATTTGACAATGGAACCAAATCCAGAGAGATATTTGTCCATCACTCTTATTGAAACAATAGTTACTGAGGCTGAGATGCTTCAGGAAACAATTCGTATCATGAGTGCAAGATTAAATTTAGCCTGAAAACATGAGAGTGGTGAATTTGACAGTACTACTGGGAAAGATCTTGCAAAGCATATGTGTGGATAATTTCAGGATTCAAATGTATAAGGAAATGGTCAGGGACATCTTGTACATGAGCTTCAGCTGAGCAATTGTGTTTAGAAAGGGAATAAGGTGCATCCTATGTCTTGTAGCCATGATGAAGGCTGTATTTAGTGAAAGAGTTTATAGAGAAATGGGAAAAATCCTGAATCATGAGAGGATGTGCTTATTTGCCCTTACTGTGTGTTTGTGTTCCAAACCATTATTCTTTTCCTGAGATAGCTTTACTATCTGTTATCTTAATATTTGCCCCTGACAAGAAGATGCCAGAAGACTGTAGTGTATGTCAAATCTATTTTCATTGACCTAGCCTACCTAACAATAGGCAACCATTCAGCAAACATGGGCTTAAGTGGGGAATTATGCTTTTAGAGAGGTTTTGTCCAGGCCCTCTTGCTCTGTCTGGTAAAGCAATGGAAAAAGGAATCAAAATACCATGCAGAAATACAGACACAGGTGAATTGTGCCTGGGCAGACATCCTCTGGGGCCCTGGGAGCTGATGGTCCTTCACAGGCTGTGTGATGCCGAGGCAGGAAAAGTGGCCCCAGCACGGAATGAGCCCCGGGCCAGGGTGTCAGAGCAGTTGCAGGGGAAGAGCAGTGCTACTCTGTCCTTGCCTGTCAGGCAAGGGCACTGGTAATTGGCCTGTCCCTGCCGTGGTCCTGCTGCAACAGCCTTCACCCCTGCTGCAACTCTGGCTGGGCTCGGGAGGGGAGTGCAGGGCTGCTTCTGGCCAGGTTGCGCAGGTCCAGGGTTGGCCTCCACGTCCTGCTGGCCCTGGAGGAGGAAGGGAAGGGCTGCACACACAGCTAGGTCCAAACCTCCCTCCTCCAGTTCCTGCAGGTACTCTCCCTGGAGCAGGTAGTCTGGAGTGTGGAATACTGGTGGGCTCTTTCCCCCATCACCACCAAGGGCTTTCCTGTGACTGCAACCCTCTGCCCTCCCCTGCAGAAATCTGGCTCCAGGAGACTTCTCTGGGCTGCTGGTCTTCTGCTAGGACCTTCATCAAATCTGGGATGGGAAGCAACCAGGAATTCCTTGCTAGCCCTCCTGCACAGTCTCCACCTCCATGTGCATGTGGCAACTCCCTGTGGTCCCTCCTCTGGCTCCCCCAGTACCTCTTACAGCTTCTGGCTCTCCTTCTCCTCACCTCTCCATGTTTGCTTCTCCCATCCAAAGCCCCAGTAAATCACAGGACCTGCTTGCTGACATCCTCTTGGTTCTGGCTACTTTGTCCATCTCTGCCACCAGAAGGATGGAGTGCAAGAGAGGGGATGCTCTGACTGTGGGCCTCGCCTCCACTCCTAGATGGCCAAGAAGACAACCCTGCCTGGGACAACATCCTCCAGCAGCCTGCTGGGAGTGGTGTGCTCTGCTCTGTGTCCCTCTCTGGGGTCCTTGTGATACATTTTTGAGCTCTCAGTCCTCACACCTCACCCTTTCCTTTTTTTTTTTTTTCACATTTGTTGTATCATCACTTGCCTGTGCTCCTTTTCTTAGGAAAAAAAAAAAAAAGAGCAGTGGTGTTACAAAGCTGCATGTTGTTTGTAGGAGGTTGTTTCCCCAGGCTCAGAGATATTGTGGAAGAAGAGATGACAACCTTCTAAAAAAAAACCCCAGAAGGGAAAGAGAAGAAAAGAGGCACAGAACCTGTCACTTTGTGCTGCAAAATCTCCATCAGACAGCAAACACACACTGAGACCAGGGAGTCCCAGAACACACAAATAGGAACACTGCCTCTGGGAGAAGCAGTCCTGGTGCCCTAGGGGAGCCAGCATGCCCACAGGGAGACCATGAGGCATCTGAAAGGCTGTTGGAAATTTACTGATAAATGCAATCTTAAGGTTGGTGATAAACATTTGTAACTCTCTGTTATATCACTGTTTGAAATATACTTGTTTTTATGTTTTTCTTGGCAGTGAAATTATAGTCTTGGGATTGTGCCTAAAAAAAAGTTCTGGCTATAGCATTGTAAGGCCTTTCTTCATTATTTGCAGCCTTCACAGACTGGAGAACATAATAGACCAGATCTTGTGCTAAGTGCTTATTCTGAGGTCCAAAATTGCAAAGGTATTCAGAATGGAAGTCAACGCATTTTTCAGGATTTATACATTAGAGATCACAAAACACCATCAAGCACGCCAGTTAACCCAAATCTCAGTGATGCCAGAACAGGATGGATTTCTACCTGAAAATGGGGCACACTGTAGCATGATTTAAAAATAAGCTTTGTCCTATATACTCTGGCCCCTATCATGACATTTCTGCTCCAAGCACAGTTTGTTGGGATTGAAGAATTTGGTTCTTGGTGTTTAGGGGTAGCTGTCTTGACTTCAGCTTTCCCAAAACCATATGATTCTTGCACACTTCACTGTGGGGTTTCCATACAATGGCATCATCACAGACTGAAAACAATTCAGAACAACTTCATGCTCCTTTGCCCTGAAGCTATTCTATGAAACTTGATTAAAAATAAACAAAAAACAGGAAAGTGTTTAGGAGGCAAGTGGATCATATTTCCCTTTCAAACAAAGTTAACAAACTGTCTTGTACTTTGCTTGACACTATTTCATGTCATTGTTTGCTTTCCTCATGTGCTCAGGCTGCAGCTGTTGACTCTAAATGTTTGTCATCAGTTTCTACAGAGTGGGAATATCCAGACCATGGATGAGCATAAGCTCTAGAACTTTTGACAGCCTAAGTTTTCCTCTTGCACTGTAATTTATCTGTAAGACCGTGAGGGAAATGCTGGGCATGTCAGGAGGTGAGTAGTACACGTCACTTGAAATTGCAGACCAAGATAAACAGCATTTCATAAGGCGCTCACCAAGTGAAAACACAAGCCAAAAATATAGATATGGTGTAATCAGGTGTCCAAAGTTAGGGAACATGTGAGTTTTTGAGGAGATAGCTATTTCTAGCTGTTTTCTTCCCCTATACATCACTAACCTCATCCAGCCTGTCCACATAACCAAAACATGCTTCTTTTTGATCATCTTCTGAGAAAGTGTTTGAGAAGTGAGGAGAGTGACAAGGGGAATCATTTTTCTTCTGTGAGACTGACACAGGGAAGGCTTAAAGTCAATAACGACTGAAGCATTTTTCCATTTGCTGCTCCTGGCTTGGCCAAAGCTCTCTTGATTTTGCCTATAAAGTTAATATCTACAAAGGAACTACATTCACATATGTATGTGTGAGATGTCTCAGGTTTTCATTGTGTCTCATTAGTCTTCAATGCACATGAGAAGATCAGTAAAGATGATTGTAAAGGGACCGCTACTTACAATAGTGTCAGTAGGAGACGGGAAAATACAGCTGTGTGAGCTGTCCGTTTCTAGTGTTATTTTCTACTTTTTGGCTGTCAGCCATTTTGGCTTTTAGGTGGGGATTAAAGGTATTGAAGACACATGCAGCTAAAATATCATGTTTTGTATGCTAAGTAGAGGTAATTTTGTTCAGGCGGTGTTCGTTGTCTATTCACGGAGCAACACTTCTATTTCTGAGATGGTAATACCATTCAGCATCAGCCTTCCATGCTGTTCAGCAGATAAAGCTACCTTGTGGCCAGAGACACATCTTGTGCATGCGTTTGTGAAGGCTGCTCTGGGTTCCTGCTGCATTGAAGCTTGTTGCTTCATTTCTAATTAGTCTTTCCTTAAATTACAACAAACATGTGACACTACTGCTCACTTAATTTCTTGGAACATACTCTGCTGATGACAGCGCCTACCAGGAGGCCAAAACATCCTCTGACATGTTATATACAGTTACTGTCTGATGTGGAGCAATATGCAGGATTTTAATTTCCCAGCATTTCACAGATAAACTATATTGAGATTTTGTGTGAGGTGGAAAGCGAAATACTCACAACTGCAATATTCTGGGAAGAACATCCTGGTAGAGTGAAAAAAAAAAAGACTTTAGAACACATTGGAAAGTTTCAGTCAATGGCCCAAAGCAAAGCCTAGATTCTGAGCTTCTGACTGATCAGTTCTGGAGTTAGAAGGGTATATTTTTCCATAGGATATAGAGAGGTATAATATTGTGCAAATGTGATGGTGTCATACTGGGAGTGCTTTGTTTCTGCAGAGTGTCCTCAACAACTGGAGACACCATACTTTAAACTTCACTGAATGGGTGCCATATTTTAGGTAGTGTGTTCATGTCCAATACAATTTCAAAATGGGGCTGGGAAAAGAAAGGCTAATTTAAGAAATATTTATTTATAGACTATAATGCCTTAAAGCTGAAATCTGCCTAGGTTAATTTGAGTAGATCCTTATGGTCTACAAGCCATGTGTGTCCAATAAGTCATTCCAGTACAGCTATTGCTTTTTCTTAAAAGTTTATTTACAAACATCCATAATGATTTTTTCCATGCTTAGTACTTCTAATTGGACTTGCTTCCATTCCATAAAGCTGAACTGTAATATTTAGGGGAAGTTAACAAGAGGTGTTTCATGTATTCTGGAAAGCTGAATATGTCTTCTGGATGTTTATACACATGCAAAATGTTATAGATCCTTCAAGTGAAATTATTTTTTTAATTTTAACTTTTGAAAAAAGCATTTTGTCTTTTTCCCACATTTGGGATGCAAGCATATTCTAAAATTTAGAATTGCTTGTGAGAGAAAATAAGCTTTTGAACTTCTGACCATAAACATTCCAGACTACTGTATCCTATTTATGTAGTCTCTTCACAGCTGTTGTCTGGCTAATTAAAAAATGAGCCACAAGGAGAAATATTAGCCCTGTTAATAACAGCATAGAAAATGTAGAGAGATCAACCAGTCAATTTCTTGGACTTGGAAAGAATGCAAAGGCCCAAATGCATTTTGAGCCCCTCATTTCAGCAGCTAGGTAATCACACCCCTGGCATAGCCAGACTTCTTGCTGAGTTCAATTGCTGACAAAATCACCACTACTGCCAAAATACTCAAACATATGACCAAGTCACAGCAGCCAAAGGAATTACAACATATGAGTTGAGCCACACTATCTCTTCATGTCTATGCTCTTCACTTATTCCAATGAATACTACCACATTAGTTTAAATCTCTTCCTCTGAGCTCTGCAGAGACTAAGTCCCCATCAAGCTAGCTCTGACTGCATGCACATGGTATTTGTGTCCTGCTTTAATCCTTCCTGATAACTTGTAAGAATAAATTTTCCAGACACAAACTTCTTAATAGATATTTCTCAGTATTATGCAGCACAGGAAGAGCTTGAAAAGTGTCGTTTTTCTTCTAGGCTAGTCGGACATACAGAATATATTTTTGTTTCCCTCCTCTCTTGTTTTCCTTTCGAAAACAGGAATTTCATTATTGTGTGAGCAATAACCAGCAGACACAGACAGAAATAAAAGTTAACATTTAGCCTAGGAGAAATTATTCTGAAATCTTTGTATCTATGCTGCCTTAAGAAGGATAGAACTTCTTGTCCAGGGATACATTAATGATACTGCAATTAATCAGTGAAAAAGGATTTGTACTACATTATGACAGAGAGCAAGAAGAAGGGGACATGAAGATGAACGGGCTACTTAAGTGAGTAACTAACTTCTGGTGCCAGCCTGGCAGTGACAGAGAGGTCTTGAATGTCTGTGGTGTTTTCAGGTCTCTGAGACCCTTCAGTAATTTTATTCAGGGTTTATGGTATTACTGGCCAGCATTGCTATGCTTGGCCACCAACTGGAAGACAGAAGAGGAAGTAATTTCAACAATGTAAGGTGCTGGTTTCACTGGGTAACATAGTTGACTGGACGACTACTCTCATTTACTTAGCAGGACTCTCTCAAAGCCCAGAGGTAGGACCTTGGCTGGCCGAAAGGCTGGTGTTCAGCTATCTTCATCTGGATTGAGAATGTGAAGCCCTCTGACTTGTCTTCAGTTTTTTTGGAGAGAGAGAGAGTAATAACACCTAACCCACTGGAAAGAGTGAGTTTGAGTTCTTCAAAAATGGTTGTGAGCTGTTATTAAATGACATAATTCTTCAAAAAAGTCTTGCTTTTGATCTTGGTAGAACAACAAATGTTCTATCCTCAAAGTCTCTTCCCTTCACACTTTCCTCCTACTGACCTCACAGCACTGACCATGCTCTCTCTGCTCCTCCTCTCTTTCTTCTACCTTCTCTGTTTGTTCTTTAAACTTTTCTTAAAGTACGCTTGTTACTAGCAGTGAGCTTTTCTCTGGTTTCTTTCGCAGATGGTATCCCAGCTACATTAATATTATTTTTTGTGAAGGTAGTGTTTACAGCTAATTTGATGAAGAGGGAATGAGAAAAAAGTAAAGATGCAGAGAAAAAGTAAAGGTGCAGTCTTTCAGGTTCCACAAGTATTACTTCACAGGCAGGTGTGCTCTGAAAATATGCTGACAGCAGCCCTAAGAAGCTGCATATGAAAAAGAGGACAATTACTACCCAATTCTATTTGGCTTTCTGTCCTCCATCCCCCCAGTCCACTTTGTTATTTAGAAAGATCAAAAAGCAAACAGGCAGAAGGTACAGGTAGACTGTATGAGATGCTAACAATGGAACTGGAAACACCATCATGTATTATAGTAAAGCTATTGTCATCTTGACCATTCTCATCTACATCCTGTTATTTTTGTGAGAAGTTATTTAAATGTATGCATATACCTCAGAGGAGTACTCTGTTTTGCATTTTCTTTAAGAATGTCAGGAAGTTAAAATAAATATCTCCATGAAATTTGCTTAATAAGAATTTTCAGAAGCATTTGTCATATTTCTGCTAGCAAAGTCAAGTGAAAGACTAATTTTAGCAATGTGAAAAGCTGCTTCTATTGTGACAAAAATTATGGCCTAAGGGACAGAGCCACCCCCTCTAGAAATTAATACTTACAAAACCACATTTCTGTCAACAATCTGATGGCAATGCCATGGGAAGCTACTAATGGGAAAACAGAACTGTCAGAATAAAAAGTGTTCATCTTTTCTAAATCAAGGAGGATTTATTTATTCTTCCAAGCAATAGGCACAACTGAACTATCTCTCTGAAATCTTTGTCTCCTGTAGATAATATGCTTGCTTTAGTACTAACTCAGACTTCAACTTCTGTCTCATGCACTTGGTATTTTTTGTTATCATGTAGATCATATGCTCCTGGGAATAACAACTTTCTTAATGTGTTTTTATATTGCATCCACAATTACAAGTAAGCTTCATGAGTACAAAATACACCTGAAAAACCACACCATGCAATTTATGTAGGCTAAAAAACCCAAACCTTGCATATAAATAAAAAAAATTATTTAATATATTAGCAGTCTAATCAAAGAGTTGTTATTTAGTCCCATTTTGATAAAACCGACACTCCAAATTTTCCAATTATTATGGCTCACTCCCACACCAATTTTCTCATCTCTACCCCTTTCTCTGGTGTTATGCTCACCCTTCCGTCGGTCCTCAAGAAGCAGGGGAGAGGATTATGGTGAGTTTTTAGCGTCCCAAGTTCTTCACTGGAAGAAGTATGATGTTGCTGAAGATTTCTTCCACCTGACTCCAGGATCTGCCTGGGGCTATTTTTATATGTTTCTTAGCACGTACTGCACGTTGCTCTTTCTTCATTGGTCCACAATTCCACTTTATATCTAAATACACTATATATAGTATGTTTTAATTACGTATGTTGAATATTTGTTCTTTGTTCCCTTTGTTATCTCTAAAGCCAGTTTTACTGGCCTCCCAAGGCTTAATGACCAGTAATTGATCATTATTGATTTGTTTATAGCCCAGGAACCTCTGGTTTCATCCTTTCTCCACACTTACAAAATCTCTACTATAAACCGTTACTTGTGTAATCTCTGCAGTAGTTTTATTCTAGGTCATAGGTGCCTCTACACAAAATAACTACTGCTCCTCTACTATCTATTATATATAGAAATCTCAAAAGTATTATAACAATGAGCATTATTATACACCATCCTACAAAACCAAACTAAAATTTAAACAAATTAGGTAATGTTCACCAGTAAGTAATTGCTGTTACAGTTCAGTTAACTAAAACAGCTCCAGGCAGGTCAAGACAACCAAAACAAAGCCATCCTGACATGTCCTAGCTCCAAGGCTTTGCAGACCTAATACAAAGGTTGTGGGCAATGGCAATGCCACACTTGCTGGGCTGTAGGGCTCTGCCCCATGGAACCTCATTCCTTAGCTTCTTAGGCAGCAAAGAAGACTTGGCCAAGGGTCTCATCAGCCTTATGAGGTGAGACCCAAAGGAGAGGACTCCTGGTGTTCCCAGTCAGGTGAGGAGATGAGTTCTTATGTTCTGGATTAGTTTGTAACCTCTAAGAACTGATAGCTCTGGTTCCTCAGTTGTACAGCACACTGCAGTCAACCAAGACATCTTCTGACAGGATGGCAATATACAATCTCCTAGGTGGAAGGGAAATGTTAAAAAGAACTTGCATAATAGTACCTTCATTTTCATGCCTAACTCCTACTGAGATCTGTGGTTTATCTATTCTGTGGAGCCTGATCTGACCGGTGCATAAAAAGAGAGAGTATAGATGTCATGGAAATGAGGGCACAAAGAGGTTTTCTAACCACCTGCTTTATAGGAGAGCATTCCTTCCAGGCTGGAGCTTTGTGTCCCAGTTTGGCCTTGGGCTTGTTCAGTGCCTGCCCTGGAAAGGAAAAGGTCAAATTTCTAATGGTGAAGAGAGAACATGCTGTGGTGGACCATAAACCGTTCTCTGTCATTACTGACTTTTCATTGGCTCATGTCCAGAGGCATTGTTTGAATCAAACACAAAAGAAGGCAAAGTTAACTACAGCGCTGTTTTTTCAATTGTTTCCAAAAGTTCATGTTCCTTCCCAGAGTTTGTGCTGTCTTAAATGCAGCTTCCTTTTCAGGGATTTGAGTGAGAGAAGGGGAAGACAAGACAGAGGTGGGAGTGTTGCCTGGACACAGGACACATTTGTGCATCCCCTGCTTGTCTGGACGTCTGCTGGGTTGGAGAGCAGACTGCCAAGCTTCCCTTTCCCAAGGAAAACCCTGCTCTTTGCTAAGATGCTGTGAGCTAAGAGCACTGTCAGGGAATCCTCAGGAGGATTTCCTACCTCCAGATGCATATTGTGGCCTTTTCTGCAACGTGCAATAGCTCTACACAGTAAAACTCCGGTGTAATAAATTACATGAATCATAAAACATCTGCCAGTAACGAAAGTAACTATCCCAGATAAATGTTGCAGGCATAGGGGAAACTCCTGCTGGATTTATTTCTGTTTCCTCTGACTAGCAAAAAAGAAATTCTCAAAACATCTCTAAAACAGAGAGAAAACATTAAATATTAAATTACATCTACCATGATGGCTAATGAAAGCTTCTCACATCAAGAAGAGAAGCTGGATTTAATCTGTTTCTTAAATTACATCTCAAATCATCAAACTGCATATTCTGAATACATTTTTTTTGGCACTAAATAGAAGAATATGCATTTCCCATGTAGATTTTTATGTTCTATTTTGCATATAAAATGAGCTTTGTTCATAAGATCCAGGACTACAAAATTATAGGGAAGAGGAATTAAATGATTAGGGCAATACACATATTTCGTCAAAAAAAGACAAAGCGTTTTGTACTCCAATCGTTTACATACCATGTGGTCACTAAGCTTGTAACTTTCGGATAGCCACAAAAAATTTACTGTTTCTGTCTTGTAGAATGTAGTTTCTATCCTGTATTGACAGATCTGTCATTGTTTGAAATTAAAACCATAACAGTTTTTTGGAAATATCTGATTT
The DNA here is from genome assembly GCF_964106895.1 of Numenius arquata. Lineage (NCBI taxonomy): Eukaryota > Metazoa > Chordata > Aves > Charadriiformes > Scolopacidae > Numenius > Numenius arquata. The sequence continues at coordinate 21,670,141 of NC_133587.1, read as the reverse complement.
ATTATTACATTTTAGTCCTATTCTCAGGTGCATACTTATCTGATGCCCACTTACGTCATGTTAATATGGAATTGTATTATGTGGAATTATTTCACAAATGCCGCTAGGAAATAGTATTGAAAGATCTTTTTCCCGAAAGGATTTTTTCCTGCCTGTTTTATCAGTAATTGGGAAAAACAAGAGTGGAAAGTTAAATAATCTAAGTGGAAATTATCCAGTTACAATAGCAGAAGTTCAATAGGGAGGTGGTTGTTGAATGTGTGATCCTCACAAAAAATTGTTAATGTTGATTATCACAAAACATTTATTTGAAGCGTGCTTAGAGATAGCACACAAAAGAGACATACCTTTAAAGTGAGAGTGATTTAATTGGAGATAAAAAAGCATTGTATTATATATTATTAAATAATTAATTTTGCAATGATCTGTTACAAGCTCAGAAGTGTATATGTGAATAATTGCAAATGGATGCACAAAAGGGAGATGGTCGTTGGTATGTTGGTGTTTTTATTATAAATGTGGCAGCTGAAGCCTATTTTATGAGATGACCTTTAAGGTCCCTTCCAACTCTAACCATTCTATGATTCTATGATTCTATGGTATATAGGCAGCCATCACCCAACAAAAATCTCAGTCATCTGCCCCAAAATCTTGCAGATTGGTCATAAAAATATACTTCACTGGAGTAGGACTTTACATCATACAAAATATATTATAAACTAGGAGAAATCCTGCCAGACTGAGTGGGTCTCTCTCACTCTTTCCAGAATTATTGTTCTATTCTAAATAGGCAGAAAGCGAATATAGAAACATAGGCCAGCAGAGGAAGTGCAGGTGGGCAGACAGCAGTGCCACTGAAGTAAAACCAATAGTGCCTCCAAAAGAAATCACACTGTGAATGTACATCCAGATATAAATACAAGTGAGGCAACGTGGACAGTCCATGAAACTAGTATATGATCCTGCAGACCCACTGAAAAACATTATGAAATACATCTTGAGAAAGTTTGTATAGGTGTAAGTAACACTATGTTAGATTTATGGTAAAGAAACCCAAGAACTGTCAGAAGAGATATTTTCTGTAAAGACAGAAAAAATGCACCACGCAGCAGAATTTTCTTCACTTCCAGAAGTTTTGTGCTGTTAATATATCATTTCATCTTGCAGATAACTCTGCTGTCAAACACTCCTGAAAAACTTTTTGAAAGGAAGTCATCAGTGCTGGATGACTTGGCAAAATAGGATGAAGTACTTCAAAAATTATGTGAATAAACTGAAGAAACAGTTGAAGGATCACCTTGGTTTTAGCCTTTTTGTAGTTCAAAAGCAATGTGGAAGCCTGCTATCACCCAAGGAGTGTAGCACACTGTTTTAAGAGCTTATTCTTTCCCCAAAACCAAGACAGACCACCTCAGAGCAATGAAAATATCTAAGCCAACAGCATGGTGCTTTTAAGCCTTGTGCCAGCGTTTTTGCGGTGTGACAAATACTTGTTCCCAGTCAAGCCAAGCAGTTAAACCTGATATGAACAAATGTTTCTTTCATAGTTGAAGCAATGTGCTGCTAATAGCCACATTTTCAATAACCACATCATCAATGCAATTTCTTATAGAAAGTGTTTAAGCACTGGTATTTTGGCATGACTTAGCAAAATACTTTCAGTCTACCCTTATATTGCTCTGAGAGCCTAATGGTGCTTGCTAGCACGGTAGGTGGGAAGACCTCATTTTCTTCTCAAAAGGAGGTCTTGTGAGATGTGCAAACCAACACAATATACATTTTGGGATCAAGAAACACTTTAAATGAAAAAATAATTTGAGTTCTCCATGAGAAATATAAAACTAAACTTTTTGCCTCCCAGTGTTTTATTTATCCCTGTTAACTTTAATGACTTAGTGACAGTGTCACCAGTACTTTGGTATACATTGGTAGAGTAAAAATTACATTAATCAGTAACCTGTCAGTGAAAATTGCTTCTCCCTACATCCATACCTTGTAATATTCTAGAAGTTACTGTGTAAGAATTGTCTGTGATTTTAATTACATGGATATAATATATTAACATTAATATTGTGCTGATGGCCTACTCATCTTTTAATTTTGGCCAAGAAAGTGAATTGCCTAGAGGCCTAGTTATGCTCCCATGAAAGTTCCCTTCAACTCTGGCTGAGTAAATTTGGAAACACTAATTTATGTATCCCCTCATTACACTGGTTGGATTTTTTTTTCTATGAGTCACTCAGTGCTTCTTGATTTTTTTAGGTGCTCATGAGTGTATGTAAGGCTGCAAGAGGTTCTAGGTAATCGTATTATCCCGGCTTTAAACTGGCAGGTTAATATTACTCAGGAGGAGGTTTCACACAAACAGATAATATCCTATGGGATTTTACTGGGGTTCTGTTAGCAATCCAAATAAGGATAAAGGATATATTCTTAAGTCATACAGCTGTGTGAACAGTTGAAATTGATTGGAGCTGTTGTTGAGCTCACTTGGATCCCGAGTCACACAGATGTTTTTTGATTACAAGTGATTACAGAGCCAAAGTAGAAAAGAAAGCATTAAGAAGGATTATGTTGATATTCTAGTTTCACTGTATAGGGGTGAAACCACATCTCTTATCTGCTCAAGAGCAATGAAACCTGGTGTTTTATAAAAAAAAAAAGTGATCAATATAGAAAAGATTTCCTTGTACAGGTGTAACCCAGGGATTTGGCATGACAAAATGCAATGGAAAGCCTCATGACTAATTCATTAGAAAAAAGGACTAGATATTTATTTTAGAAGGTTGGCCAACTGTTCCCTCAGTTTTAAAATGTAGATGATTTCCTATTTGCTTATACTATTTCATTATTGGTCCTGAAACTCTTCACTCGAAGGCTGCTGTTCATTCTCCTGCTTGCGCAGCCCAGCAGCCAGCCAGCCGTACTCCGTGCTGCTGTTAAACCTCCTGTTCACTACTGACCCGGGCAGCGCTGCTCACCTGGGCAGCAAACAGGTTTGGCAGCGCTTTTGCAGGGAGTGCAAAGATTTGAAAATAACCAATGTTGGAAGATAAAGCCCACATCAAATAAAGACTATTTTGAGTTTCAGTAATCTATTTGAAATGATGGCTTGAAAGCATTATATTACCTACAAGTTAATTGACCTAATATGAAAGCATTTAATTTCTGTTTATGGCACTTTTATAGCTGGATATGACTTGAGCTATCATAGTTGATTATCAGCGCCGATGTTACTAATTAAGACTATTTGCAGAGAACAACCGGCTGCTCCAAAGAGCGGTTTGTGGCCGGCGGGGCTGCCCAGGGAGCAAGGGGCAGGCGAGTGGCCCCGCTGCCGGCTCTGCCAGTGCCGGAGCCAGGCACGGGGGTGTGGGGTGGTGGCTGGGTGTGCACCCGGGCACGGCAGCACCGGGGCTGCTCCGGAGGCACGGGGTGCCTTTGATTTCACCCGAGGTTTACGTGCAGAGTGGCATGTCCACACCATCAGCCTTTCTCCACACAGGAGCACCATGCAGGGGAGGCACAACCTCAAGGATGAAGATAGCACCAAGGTGCTATTGCAACAGGATATTTAGCTGTACATATAATAATTAGGTAATTGGAGGAGGTCTCCTGCGTCTCAGTGTCCTGCCGTGTGTTGTTGCAGTCAGCAGTGCTTACCAAGTCCCTTTATAAACTTTTCAGTCTCCATCACTACCTGGCTTTGGATTTCTGTCTGCAATTCTCCATTTAAGGAAGCTGCTCCAGTACATTATTGTCTGACGTCTGGGAAACTTTGCTCTAATTTCTGGCGTAGACAGGTCAGAGTGGTTTCTAATACTTAATACTACCAGAAGTTAGGGTCTAAAAATAGCAGCTCCTGTACCTGAGAAGAAGCATCAAAAGAGAAGAGAATAATAAAGGACATGTGTGTACCTGTTTTCTTTTGAGAAGAAAAATGCTGATACCTCTGCTGTGATTGATAGCAGTACATAATACATAAATATCTGTGGTTCCAAAAGCTGTTGCTAGCCATGACAACCTTGCCTGGACTGATGAATGTTCAATTTCTGTAGAGATAATATAATAACATATTAGAAACATCCTTTACAATAATAATGACTGACTCTATTTGAATGATCTGAAAGCCTTAAAGAGGGAACAAATGCCTACTGAAGACATCGCAACACATCTCTGCTTGACAGTTATAAATATTTCTTAAAAATCTCAACTAGTTTGTTGGCTGACAATTCAATTATTCAACCTTGTGCTGGAGAACATTATAATGAAATTCGTCTCTGTAGTGACACGGCAGTAAATCTGAAATAAAAGATGTCTTTGGAATGAACAAAGAATCTACTTGTTAATTTTATTTATGTGATATCAAAGGAAAAAACAGCCATTACACCTACTCATGTGATATCTCTTGTTCAGCAATCTAGCACGCAAAAAAGTAGGAATTCATCCTTCCATGTTAAGAACTGCTTCTTTTCTGACTGTACAGTGTTTTTTTGTGTAAGGCTTATACTTCATAAATGTTGGAAAATTAGCCCTTAAAAAAATCAGGAGCCCCACAGAGGACCTGCATGAAGCTGCTGAAGACAGAGAGGTTCCGTGGTGCTGTGGAGTCTGAGCTGACGCCTGCCCAGCCCAGCCAGGAGCCACGGAGCTGTGGCACCATGGATGTGGTCAGTAAAATGGCAATCCTGCCTGGGCTTCTCTCCACAGACAAATCCCCATACCTTCTCCACACACAGGATGGTGAGGCACTGACTGAGCAGTTCTGCTTCAAATTTTTTTTTCCTACAGTGACCAGCTTCAAAAGGAGCACCGGTCATTATCACCATGTAGTATGCGATATGTCCCAGTGGTGAGGACGCATTCACTGAATTTCACTGAATTTCACTGAATTTCACTGAATTTTTTTAGAGTTGGAAGGGACCGTACAGATCATCTAGTCCAACACCCCTGCTGAAGCAGGATTGCTTAGAGAATGCTACTCAGGACTGCATCCAGGTGGGTCTTGAAAATCTCCAAAGAAGGGGACTCCACAACCTCCCTGGGCAGCCTGTTCCAGGGCTCTGTCACCCTCACCGTGAAGAAGTTTCTTCTCATATTTGAGTGGAACCTCCTATGTTCCAACTTGTGCCCGTTGCCCTTCGTCCTGTCACTGGAAACCACTGAAAAGAGTCTGGCTCCCTCCTCCTTCAACCCACCCTTGAGATACTTATAGGCATTAATAAGGTCTCCCCTCAGCCTTCTCTTCTCCAGACTAAAGAGTCCCAGCTCTCTCAGCCTTTCTTCATAAGGGAGATGCTCCAATCCTTGAATCATCCTCGTTGCCCTTCGCTGGACTCTTTCCAGTAGTTCCCTATCCCTCTTGAATTGGGGAGCCCAGAACTGGATGCAGTATTCCAGTTGTGGCCTCACCAGTGCAGAGTAGAGGGGGAGAATGACTTCCCTCGACCTACTAGCCACACTCTTCCCTATGCAGCCCAGGATTCCTTTGGCCTTCCTGGACACAAGAGCACATTGCTTGCTCATTGTCATTTTTCTGTCTACCAGGACTCCCAGATCTTTCTCTTCGGGGCTTGGCTCCAGCAAGTCCACGCCTAACGTGTATTGGTGCCTAACATTCTTCTTGCCCAGGTGTAGCACCTTACACTTTTCCCTGTTGAACCTCATGAGGTTCTTCCTTGCCCAGCTCTCCAGCCTGTCCAGGTCTCGCTGGATGGCAGCACGGCCCTCCGGGGTGTCAGCCACCCCTCCCAGTTTGGTGTCATCAGCAAACTTACAGAGGAAACACTCTGTCCCCTCGTCCAGGTCGCTGATGAATATGTTGAACAGGACTGGACCAAGTATTGACCCCTGGGGGACACCACTGGTTACAGGCCTCCAGCTTGAACCTGTTCCATTAATCATTACCCTTTGGGTCCTGTCACACAGCCAGTTCTAAATCCACCTCACTGTCCCCTCATCCAGCCCACACTTCCTTAGTTTTCCAATGAGGATGTTATGGGAGACAGTGTCAAAAGCCTTGCTGAAGTCAAGGTAGATGACATCTCTGCCCTCCCCTCATCCAGCCAACCAGTTATGGCATCATAGAAAGCTATCAGATTGGTCAAGCATGATTTACCCTTGGTAAACCCATGTTGCCCACTTCCAATAACCCCCCTGCTCTTCAACTTGTTTGGAGATGACATCTAGAATGAGTCTCTCCATTACCTTCCCAGGGACGGAGGTGAGACTAACTGGTCTGTAGTTCCCAGGGTCCTCCTTCTTGCCCTTTTTGAAGACTGGTTTGATGTTGGCCTTCCTCCAGTCTTCTGGCACCTCTCCTGTTCTCCATGACTTTTCAAAGATGATAGAGAGTGGCCCAGCGATAACTTCTGCCAGCTCTCTCAGCACTCATGGGTGCATCCCATCTGGGCCCATGGACTTATGAATGTCCAGTTTGGCCAAGTGGTCCCGAACCTGGTCCTCTTCTACTGAAGAAAAAACTTCCTCTCTCCATACCCTCCCCCTTGCCTCCAAGGCCAGAGGTTCATGAGGGGCAGCCTTAGCAGTGAAGACTGAAGAAAAGAAGGCATTCAGCAACTCTGCCTTCTCCATGTCTTCCACCACTAGGGTGCCCATCTCATTCATCAGTGGGCCCACATTATCCCTAATCTTCCTTTTTCTGTTTACATACCGGAAAAAACCCTTTTTGTTATCCTTAACTGTAGTGGCCAAGATGAGTTCAGCTTGAGCCTTGGGCCTTCTAATTTTCCCCCTGCATATCTTCACTGCTTCCTGGTATTTCTCCTTGCCTGCCAGGCCCCTTTTCCAAAGATCATAAAGCTTCTTTTTGTTCCTGAGCTCCAGCCAAAGCTCTCTATTTAGCCAGGCTGGTCTTCTTCCCTTCCAAAAATCCCCTGATTTTTGGGACTTGGGTATGGCTCTTTCCTGGGCTTTTAAGAGTGCCTCCTTGAAGTGCGACCAGCCTTCCTGGGCACCTTCGCCCTTCAGGACTGTCTCCCAAGGGACGCTTTCAACCATGCTCCTGAAGAGGCCAAAGTCTGCCCTTCGGAAGTCCAACGTGGCAGTTTTGCTGGCCCCTCGCCTTGCTTCAGCAAGAATTGAAAATTTTATCATTTCATGATCACTCTGTCCAAGACGACCTCCAACGTTTACATCCCCCACAAGACCTTCTGAGTTAACTATCAGCAGGTCCAGTAGGGCACTTTCCCTAGTTGGTTCCCTCACCAGCTGTGTTAGGAAGTTGTCTTCCATGCACTCCAAGAATCTCCAGGACTGTTGCCTCTCTGCTGTGTTATATTTCCAGCAGCTATCCGGGAAGTTGAAGTCCCCCATGAGTACAAGGGAGAGTGATCGTGAGGCCTCTGCCAGCTGCTTATAGAATATTTCATCTGCCTTTATATCCTGGTTTGGGGGTCTATAACAAATTCCCACCACGATGTCTGCCTTATTGGTCTTCCCCTTGATTCTTATCCATAGGCACTCAACACTGTCTTCATGTGTATTGCCAAGTTTGAGGCATACAATACTGCTCTTAACATAAAGGGCCACCCCACCACCTCTCTTTCCTTGCCTGTCCCTTCTGAAGAGTTGATAGCCATCAATCACAGCATTCCAGTTATGCGAGTCCTCCCACCATGTTTCTGTGATGGCAACTAGATCATAGTTTTCTTGCTGTACGATGGCCTCCAGCTCCTCCTGTTTGTTGCCCATGCTGTGTGCATTCATGTAGATGCACTTCAGCTGGGCTAATCGTCCCACTATTTTTCTGGGAGGGCAGGCACTAATTCCCACCTGTCCATGTGCAGACATTTCTGCAGTTACCATCTTATCACTACTCCTTATGTCTTCACAGCTGCATGTATCTTTCTCTCCCACATCGACTGCTACAACAGGCTGCAAGGCCTTACTGGCACCTTTACCCACTAGCACACTACTGCTGGGCACCACTTTAGTAACCCTGGTTCCAACCCCGTCCCCCTTCAAATCTAGTTTAAAGCTCTCTCAATGAGCCCTGCTAATTCTTGTCCCAGTATCCTTTTTCCATTTTGGGTTAGGCTTCCCCCACCTGCTGCCAGCATGCCTGGTGACCTGTAGATCAGCCCGTGATCGAAGAATCCAAAGTTCTGCCATTTACACCAGTCTTTTAGCCACGAATTGATCTGTTGAATCTTGCTTTTTATCCCTTCATCTATCCCTGTGACTGGTGGGATAGAAGAGAACACCACTTGTGCTCCTGATCCTTTGACCAATCGTCCCAGCGCTCTGAAGTCCTTTTTCATTGCCTTTTGGCTTCTGGTGGCTACCTCATCGTTGCCCACTTGAAATATCAGTAGTGGGTAATAATCTGAGGGCTGAACCAGGGAGTGAATTTCCCTCTGTATATCCTTAATCCTGGCCCCAGGGAGGCAGGTGACTTCCCTGTGGGATGGGTCTGGTCTACAGATTGGGCCCTCTGTTCCACTCAGAAGGGAGTCACCTATTACAATCACCTTTCTTTTTTTCTTGATTGGTGAGGTCCTGAGGCATGGGGGTGGGTGACTAGTCCTGGGTGCCTCACTGGGTAGATCGTCCTCTCCATTCTCATTTACCTCGTCCCCAAAATCCAGAACTCCGAACCTATTATACAAATGCAGCTGGGAAGGTGAGGGAGGCTGTTGGGGGTTCCGCTTGCCTCTTCGAGGAAGGACCAGCTTCCATTCCCCCCTTTCTATTAAGTCCCCTCTCTCTGCCTGGTGACAGGGTGGGAGGGGATCATCTACTTTTATTAGAGCCTCTTCTTGCTGCCTTTGCCTCAGGGTACAGCTCCACCAGTCTATTTCACTTTCGCATCCTCTAATGCTTCTTAACCTTTCCACCTCTTCTCTCAGTTCCACCACCTGCCTGAGCAGGTCGTTTATCTGCTTACATCGCACACAATGGGTGTCTCTGGGTCCCTGTGGTACCACAGCCAGGCTCAGGCATTCCGTGCAGCCAGGGCCCTGCACGGACGCATCTTTGCGTGGGAGTTCGGTCTGAGTTCCCACATTCTTCTTCACAGGGGCTTTGGGGCGATTCGTTGTCATTTCCTCTCTTGAGCCTAAACGGACCATTCACCCTCAGCCTTGCGTTCCCGTGTGAGGTTCCTGCCTCCTTTCTTACTCTCTGCTCTCCTTTGGCTTCACCGTCTCCGAGAAGCCCCCTCTCCGCCCTAGTCTAGCTCTCCGCGTGCTCCGATTGCTGCTTCCCACAAGCTCTGTGCACGTGCGCTTGCGCGCTAATATACTCACCCTTGCGTTCGCGCGCGCCCGCCTCACGCTCTGAACCTGCTGCAGCTAGCCGCTTTTAAATTTGCCGTGGCTCGCCCGGCCCGCCCCCTGCCACGTCAGCCTCTCGGTCCTACGATGAGTACTGAACCACAGGACGTTTGACAGGAGGCAACAGAGATGGTCTGCTCAGATTTTGTTTTAAGCAGGCACTGAGCAGTTGACCCTGAGGATATGACTGCTGCAGGAGAGGATGTAGCCCAGCCTGGAGGAGGGTTTGGGGTACGGACAGCCTCCAGTTGGTGTACACAGATGTGTGCAAGGCAAGTGGTACAGGTTTGATGGAAGGTGGGAGTTCTTCTGACCACACTTACCTGTCTGGTAATCCAGGTAAATCAGAACCTGCCCAGGGCACACATATCAGATCTCGTGTTTATGGAATCCTGTACATCATGATACAGTTCCCAGGTCCTTTACAGTCCAGCCCTGCTACCAGTTCACTCTCCACTAATTGCATATGCACCAGAAATGACATTGAATCATACATCGGAAGACCTTCTGGGTACTGAGACCCATTTCTGTCATTATAACCTGCAGCCACCACTCCGGGACCTCCAGTAGTTTGAAAGTGGCTATGGATTTCCTAGCATAAAATAGTGCAAAATCATTACTGATGGCCATCCCTTGATCTAGCTGTTGATAGTCCAGCTTTAGCCCTCCAGGTTCCTGGGGAGAAAATAAATCAATACAGAATCACAGAATCACAGAATATTTTTGGTTTAATGGGACCTTTGAGATCATGGAGTCCAACCAACAAAAAACAAACAAACAAAAAAAACCCAAACAAACAAAAAACCCCACCAAAACCAAAAAAAATCCCCCAAAATCCCAGAACACCAAACACCAAAACCAAACCAAAACAAACATCCACAACCACACACCACACAAACAGACAAAAACCAACAATCTTGGGCACTAGAGCATGCCCTGAAGTGCCACCTCTACATGTTTCTTCAGTACCTCCAGGGATGGCGACTCCACCACCTCCCTGGGCAGGCTGTTTCAGTGCCTGACCACTCTCTCAGTAAAGTCATTCTTCCTAATATCTAATCTAATCCTCCCCTGCCGCAACTTCAGACCATTTCCTCTGGTCCTGTCATTATTCCATTGGGAGAAGAGGCCAACACCCACCTCTCTACACCCTCCTTTCAGGGAGTTGTAGAGGGCAACGAGGTCCCCCCTCAGCCTCCTCTTCTCCAAACTAAACAAGCCCAGTTCCCTCAGCCTCTCCTCGTATGACTTGTTCTTTAGACCCCTCACCAGCTTGGTGGCTCTCCTCTGGACGCGCTCCAGCAGCTCAATGTCCTTCCTGTAGTGAGGGGCCCAGAACTGAACACAGCACTCGAGGTGAGGCCTCACCAGTGCCCAGCACAGAGGCACCATCACTGCCCTACTCCTGCTGGCCACGCTGTTCCTGATACAGGCCAGGATGCCGTTGGCCTTCTTGGCTGCCTGGGCACACTGCTGGCTCATGTTAAGCCAGCTGTCCACCAACACCCCCAGGTCCTTTTCTGCTGGGCAGCTTTCCAGCCACTCTTCCCCAAGCCTGTAGCGTTGCCTGGGGTTGTTGTGACATGACATTCGTTTTGAAATGCTTGCCGTCTTGTGCTTTTGACTCTAAGGCTGGGTGGAACCTGGGTGCAAAACTGAAATTGAAATATGCTAAATTCTTGAAAGATTCAAACTCTGGCCTTAACCTCACAGATACAAAGGGCTTCCTCTTCTTCCTGCACTTCCACCTATGTAGGGAAAAAAAAAAAAAAAGAAAAAAAAGTTAAAAATCACTACTGTATAGGTGCAGGACTTCTAAGGGAAAGGCCATAAACCATTGTGGAGAAAATAAACACCTCAGATGTTAGTGTGCTGTTGTTCAGACTGATGCCCAAAGACCAAAAGGGGAAGAAGTCACACCAGCAGCTGAAAGGGAAAGCCAGAAGAGAGCAAAGAGTTAGGTGGCTAGCTGGTGACTGCACAGAACACAGGACACATCTGAAGGTGGGTATGCTGCTGGTAGAAGAGCTTGTTTTACAAGAGGCAGCACCCTGCACTTCCCAGGGAGACAGGTACGGGCAGGTTTGCAAGGCAGGATATGCAACATGAAAGGGTCTTTGGAAAACTCAGCCAAATATACAGATAAGGGGCATCTTTCCAGAAAGTTCTGACTTTTTAACTTTGCATGCAATTACTCCCACCTCATGTTTAACACACACAACATGCACAAAATTGTTCTTTCTTTCTGGGTCCCAGTCATGGGTCAGGGCTGCAGACGGTGACAAACCTGACACATGACAGGGGTAACGATTCACGAGCTTAGCAGCCACTGACATGAGAATATGGCAACATTTCTTGAGCTCTTGCATTACTTTGCTTTCTCTGGTATTACTGTTTCACTCACGTCAGACTCTACAAAGAGGTTCTGTTATTTTTATAGATGTAACTCTTATAGAAAGATTGTGCTGACAAAGATTAAAGGATTACAATGTAGATAAAACAGGAGAAAGGAGTAAAAGGTGTGTTTGCAGAAAAATGCGATAGTTCAGTTTAAGTGCAACATGTTTTCAGGGGCTACTCTACTCGTATGGATAATTTATATTTCTTGTATGCATAGTAACAAATAATACAAATGTAAGTTTTGAACAGCACTCTCAGTGAATAAAAGTTGGACTTTAATATTCTACCGTATCAGCAATAAATGGAGAAGCCAAACACCGTATTTATATTGATTCTTTTTTGAGACCTAGTGAGAGAGCTCCCAGCAGTTAACTTTATACACGCTATTGACTCTCCCTCTGCCAGCAGAGCTGGAGGAGGGAGCTCGTGATAAAGGCTGAGGAAAAAGGGCAGTATGCAGAAAATCAGGCATGAGTCAAAGAAAACGCTCACGTCTCGACAGGTGACGTTTTGACGAGCACGTAGGTCTCAGTTCACCTTTGTAAGTGCGGCTGAACTTTGTGAGCATGGTGAGGTGAGGTCAGCCGGAGTGGGGCTGAGCACCACTTGATGCTGCTGCTGTCCCGCCCTTGTTCTGGGGCCATTTTCATGCTCATCAGCAGTATCGTGGGGTACCAGCGGTGCAAGGTAAAGATTCACTGTAGTCACTTCAGCAAAAGTATTTTTGGGCCTTGTTATTGTCTCTTTTTGGTTTTTTGTTTGTTTGTTTGTTTTTGGTTTTGTTTTGTTTTGTTTTTTTGTTTTGTTTTTTTTTTTTGTTTGTTTTTTGGTTTTTTTTTGGCTTTGTGAGAAATCAAAGAGCCTGCCTTTAATCAGTACTGTACAACAGTGCCCTCCTGTGCAGGATAGCAGGTCAGGTCTGGACAAGCAGCAGGGAGTTGGCATCGCAGACCTGGGAGTCTCTGGGCTGTGTTTCCATCGGACCTCTGCACTTACAAGCTTCTTTGGGTGATGGTTAATGTGAATGACACGGATGGGGTGATGAATCACAAAGAATAAAAGATTAGCACATTAGCTGAAAAGAGAGTTTGGTGGTATGTGTGGAAACACCCTGGGTTTCTCACTAGCTTTCTTGCTCTGTGAATGCAAATTATTCTTTATATATCTTTTGCTGTGCCATGTAAGGTCTAGTGTAATTGGTTTTTTCCTTCAACTGACTGCTTATCATTATAGCAAAAAAAACAGGGATTGCTTAGAAGGAAATCCAGTCCCATTAATTGGATTAGCATGTTCTTTATTTAGGCTTTTGTCAGAAACACAGTTTTATTACAGCAAATATTACTACACCCTCTCAGTATTCCTGTTTTACTGAGCTCTATGATGCTACCTTTGTTTTGATCGTGGTTTGTCATTATGCCTCAATTCAAACAGGTCCTCAAGGAATATCGTGCTCAGGTTGTTTTCTCTCATCACAGTGGGCAGATGCTTTTCTTTTCTATTTTCTGTTAAGGTGCCATTTCTTTCAGTCACAAGGGTGTATTTTTGCTGGTGTAGATAATGAGTGCAAGATTAACTCACAAGGCAGGCACTTGCTGGGAAGCTTAGCATTAGCTCATGAAATAGGAAACCGAACACTCTAGATGCCTATTCTGTAAAAACTGAAATTAAATGAGCTTCCATTGTTTTGAACCAAAAGGACCACAAACTGTCTTGAGAAGTATGCATTCACATTCTAATAAATGTAGATAAATAATAAATGTATCATGATTCATATATATAAGAATCATCTCTCTCTCTCATTTTTATATATATATCTCCAAATAAATATATCAAAACTCTTGCAAATTTTACTGACAATTTTTCAAGACTTCTCAGTGTTCCTCAAAAGAAGCAGCTGATTTTCAGGAAACAAAACAAACCCAGCAGTCTTGTGCCTAGTTTTTGGAAAATTTCACTGCCATATTGCAAGTCGAGCATCTGACAGTCTTGAAAGGGAGTAAATAAATCATTCCGAAATAAATATATACAGATTAAAACCTGAGCTTTTCTTTTTAAAGCAGATAGTCTCAAACTACAATATTTTATAGCAGTTTTTCAAGGTTTTCAGAAATGTTTATGAATAAGAATAGTAGATTTAGTTGTACAAATAGAGATAAAATTATTATTGCTATTCCTCCTCTAAAGTGTCTGGTTTTGCAGTTCTAAAGGGCTGGAAATTTCAGAGACTGGAAGAAGGCTGAAGTGTTCTGGCACCAGATATGGTGCTGTTTTTATTTGATTCCTTTCCTAAAGAGAAAGAAGGCGGCAAAAGGAATTTTCAATTCTCCTCACTAGCCGAAGCTAACTGGGTGCTGGCTCAGAGACACAAGCGCATACACCCGTAAAGGAAAACCAAAATGGGTTACGGGTGCTAAAGCTAATTCTCCCCCACCTTGCAAGAGAGGGCATGAAGAAGGGCAGCTGAGGCTGCTGAGGCCATGGTCACTCTGCCCTGATGACAGATACGCTCCCAGCGACTGGTCTCCATGTTCCATGTAAACCCAAATCAAAGTCCATCTACCCCTACTATGCTAACTATGCAACAGACAAGACAAATGTATTGTCAATACAAATGGCTGTGAGCTGTGATGCTGCAGTCATTGATTCCCATTAACACATTTGCCTGCTGGGAGGGACCGCCGTGTCTCAAAGAGACTAAGAGACACATCTGCAGATAGTAGCTTCAGTGGTTCAGTTTTCAGCCACAGGGTGTCTGTCATGATGTCTGCCATAGCACAGACACATCTGCCAGTGTCCAGAGAGCCTCCTCAGTGGGGCCCATAGTGACCATGCAACCATCCCAGCTCCCACCGAAGTGGAGGCGAGTGTTTTGTGCTCCAACAATACTGAACACAGCACAACGCACAGTGGAAATGACTGGTTTTGTTAAAAGAGATGGCTGGCAATGGAGCAACTCCAGCTTCCAAAACAGCTTATAAATTTTACGTTGGAGGAATTGTTGGATAATGTACACAGATGGTGTTGGGAGCTTGGTGAAAATATCAGTGTCCCATGTAGTGCTGTCCAAGTGAAAGCAGATGTAGTTAGCATGGTATTTTTCTGAGTTTTGGTTGGCTCTTCCAACCTCATGTATTTGTAAGTGCCAACTGAAGTCATGCTGACCTGTTTTCTTGGGGCTTAAATGTTTATATAAGCCAGATGCCAAGCCTGTAGGGTAATTACAGTACTAATTACTACTTTTGACATATATTTCTAGTGATGAGGGTTGTTTCCAGAACACTTTTGATGCTATTTTGCAAGGGCACTGAGCTAAGACTTTCTTTTTCATATTATTTTTCAGTGCTGACTTTTGCTTGTTCTGTACTTTTAGATGTAGGAATATAACAAGTAGACAGTAAAGCAAATTTAGCCATAGGTTTTATATGTAATAGGAGGCATAAAGTAAACCAAGCGATATATTTTTGCTACGGGGAAAATATATTTCTGTTTTTCTCAGTAGTTTTGCTATGCTACCCTTATTTAATTTACTGTTCTTGTATCCTTAAAAACAGGACAAGAATCACCTGAAGGTAAAAGAATTTGAGAATCATAACTAAACATAATAGTGGCTCTCTTGCCAGTTTCCAACAGCAGCCTCCTTGTCAGTAGTCCATTCCTTTCCTCCTTATTTTTGCTCTCCTTATTAAGAATAGAGTTTGCACATGTGTATGGAACACATAAATATCCTGCTATTCAGTTAAACAGAAATAATGAGATAATAAAAGCAGATACTGTAAAAAATGCTAAAAAAAATGTAACGAATATATAACAAATGCTGAGGTTTGCTAATGAGCAAAACAAACCCCTCTTTAAAGTGATAACAGATAACATAACAGAGGAGGAAGTATTATGGATAGCTGTCAAGGACAAGATTAGGAACTGCTAGGGTAGATGTGTCATTTCAAAGGACATGGCCTTAAGAAGTGCTCTTCTGAAAGATATGTAGAAAGGTAGAAGTTATGGACTTTCAAATCAGGAAGTAATTTATATATCCTAAAATAGCAAGAAGGTCCAAAGAATAGCTCAGCATGAACTTGCAATGCCACAGGCTGGGGATGACTGCTTGGAGCCGTCTCTGTAGCCAAGGCCCAAAGACAACCCTCATGAGCCCTGGCAGCAGTGAGGGCCAACGTTGTCCCGGGCTATATGAACAGCAGCATCCACACAAGTAGTCACCTGACTCTGCTCAGCACTCGTTAGACCACATCTGGGTTACTACAGCCAGTTTTGGGGCTCAAATTGAAGAAAAGATGTTGACATGTTCAGCAGAGGGCCCCCAGAGTGGTCAGGGCTGGAGCACTTGTCCTGTGGGGAAAGGTGGAGGGACTGGAGCCTGTTCAGCCTGGAGACAAGATAACTTCCACCAAAGCCCCTCACTGCCTACAAGGAGGTTATCAAAACACAGAGCCAGCCTCTTCACAGAGATGCATGGTGGGAGGGTGAGAGACAAAGAGCTTAAGTTGAACAACAGTGATCCAGACTGGATACAAGGAGAAACTTATTCCCCATGGGGACAGTTGAGCTGTGAAACAGTTCAACTATAGAGGTTGTGCTGTCTCTGGCCTTGCAGGTTTTCAAGACCTGACTACACAATGTCCTGAGAAAGCTGTTCTGACCTCACACTTATCCTTGCTTGAGCAGGAGGTTGGACAAAAGACCTCCTGCATCCCTTCCAACATGAATTATCCTGTCGTTCTGTGATCATAAGAGAAAGACTTGATTCTTTTTGAGGGACCTGTTACTTTAGGGAAGTAGGAAAGGTTTTGGGAAATCCAGGGACCAAGGCAGGTGAGGAGAATGTGGTGAATGCAAGGCTGGCTGTTGCTTTTAATTTTTCCTTTTTGAAATGGACCTCATCTTACTGCTTCAAGCAGCATTGATCCTTACAGTGTGCGTTTTCTGTAGGACTTCATAGGCATGTGAATAGAATGCCAGATGCAGTAGAGTTTCTAGTGAAGCTGGGTAGAAAAACAACAGATTGCCCAGTGCTTATTTTTCTTCTGTGAATGAGCGATGGGTTTTTTAATGCCTAACTTATTTCCTAACAGGTCTCATGCAATAGCATTTCCTGTCCTTTACTAATAGTGCTGGAACCCATGGCCTAATTACAACCAAATTTGATACAGCAGGGTCAAACATTAAGTTTTATGTGTTTAATGAGAGGAAGAAGCTAAGTAATGGAGAAAGACCCTGTTAGAGTCTCTGCCACCAGCTTAGGCGCTT
The DNA here is from genome assembly GCF_964106895.1 of Numenius arquata. Taxonomy (NCBI): domain Eukaryota; kingdom Metazoa; phylum Chordata; class Aves; order Charadriiformes; family Scolopacidae; genus Numenius; species Numenius arquata. The sequence goes on along the minus strand of NC_133587.1, from coordinate 21,653,183 downwards.
ACTGGGATGAAGGTCTGTACAGGGGAGAGCAAAGGTAAGTACAGGGAGATATGAGCCAGTGTGACTGCAGTATTTCTGCAGCTGGTGAGGTGGACAATTTGGATGCAGGAGGTCCACAATGTTCCAGATGGACAACTCCTTGAAAACTGTGTATTTCATGTTGCTGAGCTTTCCATCCCTTCTGACCCATCTGTAACAGGGGCTGTTACTGAAGAAGTGTGAGTTGGTTCACTGAAATCAGGGCATTTTTCCATAACTGCAAGCATATTTGTCATTTTTTTGTCATGTGTCCTTGCATTGAGGCTCCCAGAATAGACTTCCCTTTCCTGTCCTTGACCCTATATGGGTCAATATATATATATATATATGTGCAGCACAGCACTGGCTGCTGGGTGTTCCCCATTCCCAACCAGATGCAGCTGGGCAGCCTGGTTTCTGATCAGCTGAGCAGCTTCATTTGGGATATGAAGAGTGAGAAAGAAGTGAGTATTATTGGGTTATGAAGTTATGCAGAAGCAGAGCCCCCAAAGTTCCACTGTCTAGGAGGGTTAATTCCCACTGCTAGCCCCATATGGGACCTGAATGACCTGATACACTCCCCAGCATGGGGCACATGCCATATGGCACTATCTCCACCCTAGTGAAAGGCTACCTTTAAAAGTCTCCATCCCGCTATACCTCTATGATGCTTTTCTCTGACATGAGCCTCAGTGTGGGAGCCTCAGTGATATATCCCACCTCTAGATGGCATGATGATACTATAAAATGTTCAAGACATTTTTTATATATTAAGCAATCATTAGACCGTTGTCATGGTAAGCACATGCTCCAAAGACCAACAGCCAAGACCCATGTTGGGTGATACTGATTCCTAGGATGCCTGGAGTGATCATGATGCTAATACTAGAATAAGAATTTAAAAAGCCAAAAAGTAAATTACTGGACATGTACAGTACCCGCATTTTCAAATGTTACTAATTTATTCATTCATTTTTCAAATACTAAGAGGACATAGCTCACAATTTATAAAAGTGTCAGGTCATGATTTGGTTTTTGTAGCAGTCATGTTTGAGTTGTAAGAATTCAAAATAAGGCTGCTGTTGCTGAACTTCTGTCACCATATTTGTTCTCTTAAATCTACTTGCATTTAAAGGAAAATAAAATACGATAATATCTGCACATACTGGTCATATAGATTCAGCAAAACATTCAGAGGCTCACAGAAAATTATTTACTCTTCACTGACCATATGAAACTTAGCAACTTCAATAAGAGCCATGCACATGTGTTTGACTGTATTCCTAAATTTTGCTTATGGGCATGGAAAAAGTCCAAATGATAATTTTCAAGGAAAAAAAAATCCCTGCTTTTCATGGTTTTAGGTTTTGGGGTTTTTTTGTTTTTTTATTGGTATTGAGTTATTTTCTGCTTGGTGCCTTCTCTGAACTCTTCAGTTCGTAGATGTCAAAGAATGCCACAAATGCCAAGTAGTCTTCACTTTTCAACCATCAATGAAATGAGTTCCATAATTAAATTAGATTTTACACTAGCTCAGGAGATCCCCTGAGGCTCTTTGCTCTGAAAACAACAAAAAAGGGACCTAGATAGGTAGACATAGTATATTATTTGACAGATCAAATCCCATGCTGGTGAGAAATTGCTTATGAAAGCAGTTGAAGAAATGAAAATTACTTATTTGCTGCACAAGAAAGAGTAGTTCCAAAAATAGCTTTCTTCTCTGCAGTCTCCTGTTACTGGACAGCCTCTTTGGGTCCTGTCATGTTTTGCAGCAGCCACTCTATGTCTGCTCCAGCATTTAGATTGGCACTTTCTAAATGAGAACTGCCAGGCTGAAGATGAGATGCTTAGTTTTGCAGACCACTTAGTTCCTGTGTCTCGGGAGCGACTGCTCCTCTCACTCTAATGTAACTTTGTGGAAGAAGAGGAGCATTCCCCAATGATGCCTAAAACTGTGGTGCCCTGACTCTGAAAATTAGCTTGTAACTTCACTCTGCAGTAGTTAAATACCCAAGGATACTTTGGTAAGGGAGGAAAAGTGATGACCCAATGGCCACCACAGTTTGCATAATGCCCTTATTCCATTACCCAGTCAGGGGATACTAAAGAGCAAGTCAAACTTAGGAAAGTTGGGAAATACTAGGTTGAAGGTTTTCTTTGCAAAATAAATTCAGCTGCTTCGGATTTATGCAGCATGTTACTGCCTTGAACTACATGCTCCTTTCTCCCACAGGAGCCCATGTTCATTCCATGTACAGATAACTACTGAATATTTCTTTTCTGCTTTCTTTCCAATGGTGTTAGGTTTTTAATGCCTAACCAACTAAATTATCTAAAACAACAAAAAAAATCTCCACCAGCCTCAAAACATAGAAATTCCATTGTACAACACTGTATGGACTTAATCCTAAGGTCTACCAATGTAAATGCACCCTCATTTGCCCTCTAGCAGCTGTAAAATCCATTAATATTCGGAGTGCCTCACTGGTAGCAGACACTCACACGGCAGAACCGTGCAATGCAGCTCCCAGTCATTCGCTCAGCTCACACCTATGTGGCAGGTTTCAGATGACTGGCCCTCAGGATAGGCCCATATGCTGTGTTACAACAGATTTTCTGTTTTTCCAGCATGGCTGGGAAAAACAGTACAGAAGAGCAATGCAGAAATTCAGAATAACTGCCTCTGGTTCAGACTTTCAGAGGTGTGTCCTGTGCCCATATCCCCAGCCTTTCCTTGCTCCTTGCTCCTTCCCAGCGTGTCCTGCTCTGCTCCCTCCTCCAGTCACTCTGCAGACTGCTGCCCTGCCCAGCAGACCACCGTGCCTGAACCCATCTCCTACTGTCTCTACTGGCCTCCAGTCCCCTGGCTCCAGACTTTCTCTATTTTGTTTGCTCTACCTCAAAAGCGGGTCATCTTTTCCACTCTGCAAATAAATTGCCTTTTTTTTTCTTTCGGCTACTTTCCCTGTTCCTCCCTATTCCCATACAAATCTTTCCATGCCCTGTGGTCTTGGTTTCCTCTTCTTTGAAACGGGTGGAAGTTGTCTCGGGGATCACAGAGAGCAGCCCATAACTCAACACTGAGCCCTCAGCACTTCCTTCCCCAGATAGGATCCCTTCGGAGATCGTCTCCACCCTTGACCCAGGGCCTTCAGGATTTTATAGCAAGCAAGGTTTATGCTGAAGCCTTGTAGCTTTGTTTAAGCTTTGAGTTCTTTCTCACCACAACATTATTATTTGTAACACCTCAGTGCCCAGTGCCCTACTCCCTTCCCTCCCCTACCCCCCCCCCCCCCCAGCCTAATTTTCAAACGCTTCATTCATAGCTTAGGGGCATTAATAACTGAACATCTGAGAATAAAGTATGGCCCAAGAATGATATTTTTTCTTTATGCTCATGGCACTGGTGGAAACAGTCTTGTGGTCATGTCTGTGAAGCTGAAGGTTTTATTGCCTTCCCAGCGCTCTTTGGCTGCTGCAGTGGTAACTGAAAGCCACTGGAGCGGTGACTTCCCAAACCACCTGAAGCCGTTGCACTCATCCCACTGGCGGTGCCCTCATTCAGGGAGCGGTGGAAAAAAAAAAAAGAGCTGAAACTTTAACTCGAGACAGGCATCTGGGACCAAAAACCTCCAACTCAATAGGTAAATTAAAATTATAAACAAGTGAATCCAAAGCCTGATAAAAGAAAGTGTCAGATAACCTTAACTGCAGGCATTACCAACAGTTTAGCTTGTAATATCTTACCTTATATTTTGCATCCCTAAATCCCCCCACAGCTTTGCTGTATATATTCTTCAGTGCTTATAACTACCATGGAGCGCTGCTGGGAGCTGTGAAAAGCTGCTCCACTGAGCTGCAAAGGCTGGAGAGATTTCTATAGTGCTCTGTATGAAGGTGTGGGTGGGTGTGAATAAAGAGTTTGTTGCAATTTGAAAGCACTTTAGGTCCCTGAGCCTGGACAGAGCAAAAGGTATGGTTATAGGACTTTATCAGAATGTGATGCGTGTCTCTGTTACATTATTAAAAATTATTTCAAAAAGCTGCACGTGCAGCAATGTAAATTTCAAAAAGTACTAATGTTTCTCCTTTATTTTTATTACAAGAAAATTTCTAAAGGTCTAGAAACATGAAGAATAATAATAAAACTCTCCAGTAAAGGATGTCAAAATTCAGGTTTTGTAATAACATCTAAAAAATGGTGAATCATTCACACTGCCTAGCTAACGCATCCTGTTCTGTTGCTGCTGGGAATGTAAAAAATTACAAAAGCAGCCAAAGCAATAACAATACAGTATTTCTCACTCTGAATAGCATAGATTTAAGTAGTGATTTTCTTATTCAGGAATTCAGACTGTAACATGTTGTCAATAGTAATACATTGGTCTGTGTGGTGCTCTGAGCAGATTCAGCAGCAGTATTAGGGAGGGCAGAAAAGTGTGTGGAGGAGGAATGTAACTTTCTTGTTTCCTTCCCCCTCATTTATAAGGGAACATAATGGGATTCCCTTTACATACCTGAGCATGTGAATATTGGTTTATCTTTCTAGGATAACTGCAAACTGATGCTTGAACAACATTGCTGTACATATTTTTTTCCTGATTTATATTAAAAAATTACTGGTTTTTTTTCAGATGTCTCAAATGTTTTGATGTCTTTCGTACTTAATAAGAAGGGTTTGCAACTACTGTTGTCTTATGAATGCATGGATTCGTACACCTTCCAGTGGAGAGCCTTCGTGTGTCAGAGAGAGCATGTCCAGATGCTGATCACAGTCCAGACTAGAAGTTGAGAATTTCTTTTCTTACAGACATTTCTTCATTATCTAGTCTCTCAAAGAATTATAAGGTTCCAGTCTTGTGATATCTAATTCCATTATACTACATCTTTTTTCAAGCATGAGGAAAAATCATAGGCTCTGGAATGGATTCTAACCCCCATTCAGAATAATTAGTTAAAATAAATTACTGGCTTCAACATGGATTTTCACTGGTTTAAATGAGGTCTGATTCTGGCTATATTTCTTTTGAGCAGAGGTTGCTAGAGTCTGAAAATAATGATATCTCTCTGGGCTGGGGCTGTATTTCTGCGATGATTTCTCTGTAATTTTCTTTAGTTGAGGGACATCTGTTATCTCCTCAGTGTATTAGTGATTCTTATAGGAATATTTAAACCAAGAGGAGTTTGAGTGGAGAATGTTGCTTTGAGTGCACGCACCACCTTAATTCCATAAAAAAAATCCTGTTTCTGTCTTATAGCTGCACATATTCTCATCCTTATTTACTATTAAGGTCTTTAATACAGTAAACATAAATCTCTTCTTCAAATTTCTATCTCACTTTGTTTTCATTAAAAAAGAGGAAGGAAAAAGGACACTTGATCATTTTCATCACTGGTTTCCTCACTAATCCCTAAGGCAGCTATTTCATCCCACTTGGGGACACCACCCTGTCCTGATCCTTCAAAGAAACCTGCTCCAAAATCATAATCTTAGTGCTGTCTCTTCCTTTCCTTCATCTATAAATGGCTGAACAGAACAGGGGCTCGTTAATTTGGATGTGGATTTTATGTCTATCTTAATTTTGCCCCACCGTAGGTCAGGGCATCAACTGGATGCTCAACAACATCTCATAAAATGTTAGAAAATTTACTGCAGCCAGTGGGAGTCGTGAAGTGCATTTGCATTCTGTTTGTGCAGATTTCTCTAGTCCTCACAATCATTCTCCAAATCAACTCCTGTCCTGCAGAACAGCCTGGTAATGTCACCCGTGCCCTTTTTTGCCACTTATTCCATGGGGGAGTTTGAGCAAATTCTTTTACCTGCCTGAGGTTCAGTGTCCTCTGTCAACATACTTCTCAAATAGATACTGTGTTCACTAAGAAAAGCACCACTCTCACTATTTATTATTCATGCTTAATTAAAATGATCTGATATACTCAGTAATAACTTAAGAGCTCTATTTTTTTGATGAATGATAAGCAAAAGTGGTCAAAACTGAAATTAAGAAAAAGTTAAAAAAATGTACAGCTTCAGATCCAGCTTTTGATTTTATTTCTGTGGTAATAAAACTGCACTAGTTTTGCCCCTGTAGTGTTGATTGTTGTCTAGGACTTTAAATTTCTGTCATTAGGAAAATGCAGGAGGCAACATACTTGTGCATTTATGAGAAATATAAAAAGAAGGGATCCAACTGTGAGTGCATCTCCCACTGAGCCAAAATTTACTGTGTTCTTCTTTCTTTTCAAATTGGTCTTTTTGCAACATCAAGGAAAAATGGCAAAGGAAGTAGCTATATTTAATACGGTTTTCATTGAAATCCAAAGAACAAAAAATGTTCTTGCTTAAATTAATGCAGGACAGATAAATAATGCCAACAGAGCAATTAACGCCAACAAAACAGCTTGCAATTTAGCTACTGTGTAGCACACGTGGTGTCAGTGTTTATTAGTTGGGACAAAACTGCATCTTTGTCACAGCATAGTAGGCCTTAAAGTTTTCGTATTTTTCTAAATTCTGTCCTTGCCTGTTAATTACAGGATTCTCTATGTCAGTAAGCCCATGGATGGCAGGACAGTAAAGGACTTCAAATAATGTACTGAAGATTGGAGAGCTGAAAAATATAGAACATCACTTGAATGGAAAGCTAGTAAGAGCAAGTGCAAGTGAAAAGAAACCTGAGGCTCTCATGAATTTTGGATTGGAGAAAAAGTTTCATGCTAGGACATGGGATATATTGCAGAGTCTAGCTGGACTTTTCATTCTCCGAGAGGCTGGAATTTCCTGCAGTGAGTACATGCACACTGTGATGTCATTAGTTTTACATTTATTGAAAAGACTCACCAACAGGAATTAACAGATTTCACACTCTTTGCCAAGGAGAAGTAAGAGGTCACAAGGTTCCTTCCTAAAATAGAACTGATCTGGGGACCAACATCAGTTCAGGAAGGACAACTATTAAAAAATGTGGAGAGTTATCACAACGTGAGTTTGTGTAGCTTTATTAAAATTATTGAAGAAATTATTTGTGATTGAAGTAATCCCTAGGGATTTTACGTAATATATTTCTGCAGTTCTTCTTGTGCTACTCCTTCCATCCCTCCTTAAAACTAGAATGTTTTCTGTATACGTAGGAAGCAAAGTCAAACATGAAGTATGTGGTGAGAGTAGGATGTAAGGAACCTGAAACAGAGGGAGAGAAAGTAGAATTAGCAATAGATTCAACTGATGGGTACATTTTCAGCGGGTGGTTTGAGTAAGGCAATTTAACTCAACTATCCTGCAGCCCAAAGTACTGCTTATCCTTAATTTGCCACAAAATAAGTAACCACACATTCAAGCAATTTGGCATTTGCATACAGCTGCATGTTAAAAAAACAGATGACGCGAAACAATTAGAGATAGAAAGTTAATGTAGCATGAAAAAAAGTTTCAGCTGGTGGATATCATGCAAGCAATGTACTCATCAACTCACCTTAACAAATACACTGACTTGCCTAGTGCTTTCTAAACTATATCAGAGTTAAAACTTGTTGTTATGTGCAGCACTGGGAATAGCAAAGAAAAGGAGGAAGCTGATGTGCCATTTTAAAAGTTTCAAAAAATGTGACTTGAGATCTTGCTTAATGTACTGAACACGCACTCCAGTTTTGCAAGAGATTTACAGCAGATTCCTGTAATGTCTGATGTACCGTTTGATTCCTTGCAAAGATGGAATCACAAGCTTGTGGTAAATCCTGAAGTAACTCATTATTGTGTGTCACTCCACCATTGTAGAACACAAGAAATAAAATGGTTTGTTCATATCTGGTACCCATCACCTAGAAATATTGTACAGCCATCTTTGCAAGCATTGTAGGACGTATCAAGATTGTGAAGTTGATCAGGTCACTGCAAATTTAGCCCTGTATTTTTTTACAGGTCCTTCTCAAATCAACCTTGATTTCTCCAGCTACATCTGTTACTATTTACCAGGTAGTCTGAAGAGAGTGTTTCAGTTCATAGGCTTCTTGTGAATTGCTTGTTTTGGCTATTTTCTTTTTGCTAATCATAGGATCTATTTGCTCACTTAAGTCACCTGCAAAAATACATCTGACTTTCTTTCTCCAATTAGATGGTTTATTTTAAAAATTTTAAGTGAGCTCCATAATAAATATTGAGTAAAGATCTTCGAATACAGTAAAATTGAGGAATGTTATAATTTTTTGTGATCCAAAACCTTTAAAACCATAAAGACACAGAGTCATGATGCCTTATTGATTGAGTTTTGATCCTCATTTAAATAACTGTACATCCTTTTGCCTGTGCCAAATGGCCGTATGGTCTGTTCTGAGCAGTAACAGCAGCTTGCGTTCTGTTTTCTGACTTCATCCAAAGCTCTTTTTATATAGGTTTCAGTAGGAGATTTCCACTTACTGAGCCTTGGGACTGCAACATTATGCAAAGTTTTCTCACTTTTACGTCTTTGCTTCTTCAGGCTTTGCCTCATATTTCGCGTAGATTGTTTTCTGGTTGCATAAGCACTCTCCTGAAATAATTTGCTCACACTTTTCTTGTCTTTTCCCTGACATGTATGTGAAGTGAGGTTGCCTAACATCACTCTTTCCAAAGTTGGACAGTTAAACAAATGACATTTCCAATGGCTGAAACCTATTGATAGGATCAAACTCATCACCCCAGGAAATCATATTTACTGACTTTATCCGCTGAGCTTATCAGGGAAAGTAGAAATGCTGTCAGCAGTCTATGTTTTATACTTAGCATCTGCTTTATCCCTCAAGCAGTAGCCAGGTCCTAGTGCTCATGTATCCATCTGCAGCAGAAACACTCAGAACCCTTAATTCTACGTGGAAGAGGATTAAATCATGCTGAAGACAGATGGACTAGAAGATGGTGGTGAAGTGTGTTAGGTGCTGTGATGTATTGGTATATGACAGAAGCCACTGTGGTTGCATTCTGTGATTGTTTTCTAGCTAGACTTTGCTGTAGTCTTTCCCATCAATGGGCAAGCAATGTGTGGGTTTGTTGTCACCAGCTGCATCTTGGCCTGTGTCAATCAGAGAAGAAGCCCTCATACTTCCTGCCCTTTTGAAAAAGTTTTCTGCTAAGAACCGTGAACGTCCCAAAACACCATCAAGCAGAGTCAGAAAGCCTCCTTGGGAAGGGGATGGGAGGAGAGCACTGCTGAAGGAAAGATGCTGGCTGGTTTGGCTGGGCAGGACTCTACAGACAGCAGAAGTGAGGAGGCTGGGAGCTTCTGCACCCAGGGCTGCCTACAGAGAAACACGCAGGCTTCAGTAAAAAGTACAACACCTGTACCTCTCTTTATGCATTTGAATTTAAATAAATGTCAACTGTCTTTGTGCTTTGGTCTTTGAGAATTAGTTTTGACTTCCCGTCTCCATTGGAAAGCTTATCTTTTATAACTTTATAAGTTTTACCTTTTCAACATTCTGCTGTAGCATCTCGGGAACCTAAAACTTGCCACCTAAAGAGCAAGGATTACAAGTAACACGTAGGGCTTAGGATATCGTATGTTCAAAGCACTGATCTGCCATGTAGTTAGTACAGCAGGCCTCCCTAGACAGGAAAAAACAAGAATAAGATATTTACAAACTGAAGTTGTAAAAACTGCTAGGAAGCTTACACAATTTCTTCCTTTGCTATGGAGGTTAGGTAATCCCTATTCATCTGGTAATTTCATAAGCACAAGATTCACAGCTCATTCAAAACTTCCTGAGAGCAAATTACAATAATAAAATCAGTATTATAACATACTAATGCTATATATTCCTAGAATAATTAAGTTGAAAGGGACCTCTGGCAGCCACCTAGTTAAAGCTCCTGCTCAATGCAGAGCCGCCTTTAATCAGGCCACTGATGGACCTATACAAATGGCTTTTGAATACCTCCAAGGGTGGAGGTTCACTACACTTTCATTAACAAGAGCTGCAAGATCATGCTAGAGCATGTGTTTGTGTTGGATGATGAGAAGGTCCTTTCTTCTGCAAACTGTTGCCAATAAATCAACTCATAAATGTTAAGATTAGTATATTTTGATCCAAACTCCATGCCTGTGGGTGAACAGGATTGTGGAAGAAGCAAGGCCAGAGGAAGGAACAGAAGAAGCAGGAACACTGGCAGGGGAGGACCCACAAACAGCGCCTAACGACCCTAGTGATGGAGGAGGGGAATTCCACCCCTCTGGCAGTTGGGGGTTGCAGGGGCGTGTTGTCTGGGAAAGATACTTAGTGCTATATAAGCTGCGTATTTGTTGTAATAAACGATTCTGGTTGCACCGCCGACCGCGGTCAGTGCCTTCATACGCTACGCATCTTAATAAATGTAAATGTGAAAAAGCTGAAAAAAAATTACCCAGAAAGGTGAGTAACCCACTACAGTTTGAACCTTATGGAGGTTGCAGACTCTTTCGCTGTTACGTGTATGATAACCAAAATCTTAAAATAAGTCAAGGACAGGAAGGCTGAGACCACAAAAAACTCAGCCCATCTATCAAACCACTCAGCCCCAGGCAGTGACTAGTCTTTGTAACAAACATGCAAGAACTAAATTGTGTTGATTTGCTTCACTAGGGTTTTCATGCACAGGCTGCTCAGAGGATAACAGCAACAATATTATCTCAGAAAATATATTGTAAGAATCATTGTTGATATAGCAGCAAAAGCTTAAAGAACTGCCAGCATGAAAGGAAATGGAATGTCTATTAATTTCAAACTGGATATGGATATAGTGCCAGCAACTGAGACATTACTTCTGAAAGAAAATCCACAAACAGTAGAAGGTGAAGAGGTAAAATTCATGTTTGCTGAGGTGACCTAACCTCCTCAAGGGAATATATTAATTAAATTTACTGGTAAATAAGCTGGAACAGATGCAATTTTTAATACTACCAGGAAATAAAATGCCTGTTATTAGTTTAAGAACATATAAAAACCTTGCTTTCATTTGAGGGTGTGTAAACTGGAAAGGGAGATAAATAGGTGATGAGAAAAATCTAAAAACTTTTTTTTAATATTAAAACTCTCAACAGAATACAGAAGAATATACAAGAATTGTGATCCCTTTCTGATGTTTTTAGAAAGTTCACCTTAAGGCAGAAAGAACTAGTAAGTTGCTTTATCTGTGAACCATAGAGCCAGAGGGGAAAAAAAAAGATATGGTGGTGCTCTCATGCTCTCATTGATCTCTCTAGCAGCAAAAGTGGATGCCTTCACTTGAAACTATACCTCAACCTAAACCCAAGGAAAATTAAAAAAAACCAAAACAATTAAACTGCATATGCTCAGAAATTTGTCAATAGAAGCTAAAAGCTTGCTTTTTTTTTTTTTAAATTTTTTGTTGCACTGAGCCATCAGAAGGCCTCTGACAAATTCTGTAAACACTGTTTTGTACATGTATGGTACCTGAGATGTACCACAAGAAGATGCCAGAAGGGCAGACAGCAGACATTAAAATTCTGCTCTAAAAGGCACTGGATAATTGTATACTAATGCATACAATACAATTATCAATTACTAAATGTTATCTAACAATCAAGACATTCGTGCTTGAAGTCTAAGTTTATGCTGAGATTTCTTGTGAGGTGTCGGAGGAGGAAGAATTTGGATCTGACATTTTTACATCAACAGTGAACAAGACAGTAAGCACCAGCCTGCCTGGTGGACATAAGGGGGAAGTTACACCCTTGTATTTGCTTTTTTTTTAATGAAGTCTGAGTTAGCTGATGTTTTCTGAGGGTCTGATGGGTTCATTTCCATATGACCAGCAGATGGGAGGGGTAGGAAAGGCAGATATCTGTGTGACAGTAAGTGTGGGGCACATGCTGGCAGCAGACACATGAGCACCATGGGACTGTGTTGTTCAAGCCCTAGCAAGGGAGCATAGATGCTTCCATAATGAGCTGAGCATTCGAGCTGGAGACAAAACTTTGGATGAAGTACCTAAGTCTTTTTCTTGGTCTGAATCAGAATGTCACAAATTTTCCTCCAAATGGAAAGAAGTTAGATGGGCAAGAGGAGGTTAATTTGAGATAGGTTAGACAAGGAGTACATGTGCAGACTTCCTATCAGTATTGCAGGTTCACAGAAGATCTTTCAGAATGTTCAAACCTAATTTCAGCTCAGGATGAAAAACTGCCACTTCTCTTACTTATAGAGCTGGCTTGTCAGCTCCAGGATTTGAGCTATTGGGAAATTCTTCTCTCAAATTGTAGCCATGAGCTGAGTCCAGAGTTTCTCACAAGCTTGAAGAACTGAGAACTTGGGCTGAGAACAAAGCTGGTGAAGCCATGAAAGGTACCTCTGTCTTAATACAAACTACAACTTTTGCCAGGCTGCTTGCTTTGGTTGGTCTGCCCCACGTACAGCAGTTAAGAGCAACTAGCTTCAGTGCAGCTCAGCTTCATGATGAGGTGGATGTGTCTGAAACTCCATGTCCACATTGTGTGAAGTCAGTCTGATGGGCTCTAAGGTGGCAGACATCTCCTGTGTACACATGGAGCACCTCTGTGCAGCTGTGCAATGTGTTCAGCGGAAGCCAGAGAGGTTCCAGTTTGGTGGGACTCCTCTGGTGATGGCAAGTATAAAATGTGTAGAGCAAGAAATGAAATGTCTCATATGTAATTCTCACTGAACCATGAGTTAATGCTGCTGTTAACTTCTCTGGAGTTAGTCATGTGGGGAAGGCACAGCATGAGATAAGACTCAGTTACGTTTACTGGGTATTCTTGAGCTCCACAGTGCAAAGGATTCAGAGCTGGCCCAGAAGAATGAGATTTAGGCACTAAATACTCTTACAATGTCTAAAATGACCCTATATTTTCTGACAGCATTAGTGCCCACCTGCCACAGTAATACCTACTTCAGTTCTTTGTCAAGGCTTACCTTAAGTGAGTTACAGTTTCACAGCATATGCATGACAAAATACTTGGGAGACATTAGACTGTGAGCTCCTTATGCAGAAGGCTTGGAAAGTTGGTGTCTTCAGCTTAAAGGGTTGTTTTCCTTACCATGGTGGTGATTTATCACCCTTCCTTGTTTCTTCTTCAACTGCATCCAGGAATGAACGTTTAGTTTTGCCACTGTGCAGGGTAGCTTACAATTTATACATACGCAAAGGACCAGACTTAAATGACAGCTCATTTAAATACTTAAATTATTTAAATGCGTGGTGTAGGGGGAGTTGCTATCCATTTCTGTGAACTTCACTGTTTTATCAGGAAACCTGCAGCTTTGGAACTGCCAGTCAGACCTTAAAGACAGGATAAACATGTATTTTTTTACAAAGCCTTAAAGAGGAAAAGCCATTGAAGTGTAGTATGTGTCTCTTCATTTGTCATATGCCAAATTAGCAGAGTAAAATAGCTTTTGTTAATGTCTGTGAATTTAACAATAAGTAAATAAAATAGAATAAAAATATCCTTAATGCTTTCAGTGACTCATAATGAAAAACTTAGTTATAAAAAAGTATGTTTATGCTCAAGATTCCAGAAGTGTTCAAGAGTTAATATCTGGGGCTTTTCACAGGGAAAATGCTGAAGTTGGACACATGTATTGAGTCAGCCTGGCATTGATCCACAAGTTGTGTGACAGTAAAGTTGAAGGTCCTCAATATCTCCTATATTTCTTTTTGAATGATCTTGTGACAATGCAGCTGCGTATTTGGTGTGCCTGCAACTCGGCGTGAAATAGTAAAGGCAAACATGGTAGTACTGTTATTTTACCCTTTCATTCCTTTGCAATATTAAGTCCTTAAAAGTCTGTCTTCCTGGAAAAGAAAGGAAACTTGCCTCATTCCTCATCTTGTAATGAAGGATGCAGACTGTTAGAAACAAGAATTGTTTTGAGTCCCTGCATGTACAGTCAATGCTTAGGGAAAGGTAGAAATGACTGTCACTAACTCTTGCCTCCAGCTTCATATTAATGTATTTTTAAAGCTGTAAAATTTCTGTTTCCAGTGGGTGGTTTGTGAGGGAATAGGTAAGTCAAGTTTAAAGTTCTTTGAATAAGGTAACATGAAATTGTTGTTTATTGTTAATGGGACTTACAGAAAAACACTGGGAAACAAATGAAAAACAAGGAAAATGAGATAAAAAAATGCTACTATCACCCCTGTCTGTTTTTTATGACTGCCATAGGAGCTGGCATCCATTTATGAAAAGGTTGAGTGGTCTGCTGTCAAGTACAGCTCCATCTTAGTCACCAGTGGACATCTTCTATGATATTAATAAAGAAACAATAACCTTGTTACTCAAACACTTATCTATAGCTCAGTATTTTGCTTTCAGTAACAGGCGGTACCAGATGTATTACAAAAATACAAAGTTGGAAGTTATTTAATAATTTGAGTATAATGAAAATTTCTTTTTTTATCTCCTTGAGCAAGAAGCTGTTTTGTACCTTGAAGGAAGAGTGAGGAAGTAGATTCCTAATAAAGCTCTTGGCATTATGGTACCTCTGGGTATTTTCCTTGTAAGTATGAATGCATAATCGTTTGGGGAATCTAGGAAAGATGTTGACATAGCAGAATATTGTGAAAGAAGTTGGCCACTGGCTAGTCCTGCTAGTCCTGGGTAAAGTGTTCCTTATCTGCCTTTCAGTATTAAAGAATGCCCTTTTCTCTTACATTTGGAGAGAGGACAACAGAAACATGAGGAATTGTTTCAGATGTTGTGTAGGAAACTCAAACGGTAATCAGTGGAAAACATCAGAGTGGCTCATAATCAACACCAAAGCCCTGCTGCTACAAACCCCAGGCTCAACCCTGCTCTCGTGCTTTTTTGTGAAGCACTGTGATATTCAAGGGGAAAACGAAGATGTTTCATGAGTGGGGGTGGAGAGCAGAAGGGTCAGCTGTGCCGCTGGTGACAACACATAAGATATTTCTACTGCATGATTCTTATTCCGGGCCTAGCACCATTGTGGCCTTTCTAACCTTCCCTCAGTTTTCTATTGCATAAATGCTGACTTTGACAGAATAATACTGAGAAAGACCAAGAACTGTGTGAAACAGACAGCATGCAGCAAGTATGTCAGCACTGAAACCCTGGAGGAATATAATAATTCAGGCCATAAATCACGCCAATGACTTTAAGGACTACACTAATCCTTTTTGCTTGGATCTGAATACCAATGTGCCTGAATTTGTTTTTCCCTCTGTTCTAATCACAATCACTTCTGAAAAAAGGCCTTTAAGAAATGATTTCTGGGCATTGTTTATATTCAGAACCTGGCTATGAATTAAAACCAGACACTGGATTGGTCGAGTACCCTAGTGTATTCCAAAATTCATGCGAGAAGTGGGATTTGAATCCAGTGAGGAATAAGCCAAAACATGGCCTGATTGGTCTAGTTAGCCTATATGCTGCATGGTCTCAGGCATAATTACTATTCTCTGTACTGCTGTTATGAGACAGACCTTAATTTCTGATCCAGACATATGCAACAGCAAGGATGGTGGAGACTGTTTCTGCAGTTACTTCCCCATAACCTCTCTGTAACAGGCAGATTGGCGCTCCCAGGTACTACGTGCCAGGAGCACGTGGGAGCTGAGCTACTGGGGCTCAGCCGTGTGGCTTCCACAGCCTCTCAGGTCCCAGTGCTGACCTCCAAAACACTCCCTATACACAGAAACAACTGACCCAACTTCTGGCGTTACTGTGGGAGGACACTGAAAAGACGTGTAGCAATGAAAAAGGATGAGAAAGTGATTCCCCTCGCAAAATGGTCTCTAATACAGCAAAAGGAGCAAGGATAGCAATTATAATTGCTATACAGTGTTGCTCTAGGGATATTTCCCTTTTTAAGAAAATAAGTATGAGCTGCTGGGATGCATGCAAGAAGTTGCTAAGAGCTTGCAATGGCCCTGAACCTTGCAGTTAGGGGTGGGTGGGATTTGAAAACCACCAAACTAATTTCAAATTTAATGGCTGTGATGCTCATTAGCCAAACACAGGAAAAAAAAAGAAAACCTTGAACAAAATTATCTGGTTCCAAAAGCATGTAACATACTTATATTACAGGAGGGAAAAAAAAGGAGATAAAACAGCGGTCAGCCAGAACTTGGGCAATCTCTAGCATCTGAAAGGGAGACTGGAACAGAAATGGTGCCAAAACTGTAAGTCAGAGCCTCAAAGCAAATATTTTTGTCTCAAACTGCATATTGTCAACATCCCAAAATTGCTGTCTTCCCCCTCTCAATCTGCTACTAGTCTGACTGTGCAGATAAACTTGTACCAAATCCACTATTTACTTGTATCTTCACCAAGCTTTTCTGTGAGCTATCTTGGGCCTGTGGTTTTCTCAAAGGTAACTAAGGTGGTATGTCAAGTGCTACGTGAAACATTTCCAGACCTTAGTGGTGCTTTTTGAGACTGAGGTGGGACTTAAGCAGGTTCTGCATCCAGGTTACCATGCTGGCCTGGAGAAGCAGGTCATGCAGCATTGCCTTCAGAAGACACCTTCTCTCACAGAAAACTTTATAGATGTCATTAAGTCTATAACTCCTCCCATGCTTTTCATTGTGAGGAGGAGAGGAGAAAACAGTTGAAGAACAGCAATTCTTGCTCTAGCCATACTGATGATATCCCACTGTTGTCAGTCCAGAAGGAGCAATTAATCAGACTGGTGGAAATGTAGGAGTTTTCCTGTGCATCTCTTTCTGACTTGGGCTAGAAGGGCACTGGGTCCATGTGGCAGGGAAGCAGCAGATGTTTTCTCTTTCAGCATTGCCTTGAGGGAGCAGTTCTGCTCACTCACAGCACACACAGAGAGGTGTGTGTTTGAATGTGAAGACACCAGAACCACAGAGGGAGCATTGCTGGAGGAAAGCTGAGCCCCGGAGGCTTTGGGGCTCAGCCTTGTTTTCCAGGCTGCAGTAGCCACCTGACATAAACATGAGAAATACAAATGGTCCTTACTTGCTGTTTAGCTGGGATCAAATGTTGCTAGCAGATCTCACACCCACACATGCACAAACATGCACAAACACATATGGATCTTTCTGGTAGCCCTATGGTGTCCCCAGTAGCAACCTCTCGGGCCCTTGGGTTGCCCGGTAGCTGGCTCAGACCTATGGTCCCTCCATTAGCCAACTCTCAGACATCTGATATCTATGCCCCAGACCTCTTCTACTCATCAGCTACTCCATCTTAAAGTTCTCTAGTGTAGATTTCCACGGACTGTAGAGCGCTCTCAGACAGGGTTAATATTTAGGAATGGTGTAACATTGGCAGACTACAGTGGTCAGACACAGGACTTGGCCACTTTTATCTCCCCTCCTGTCCTTTTTCCCATTATTAGTCCTCCACAATCTCTCCTGATGCCTGCCTTTCCCCTTCCCTTAAACATCCCATAATAAGTTTATCACATTCCCACAAATATCCCATAATAAATTTACTCTTGCCATTAGTACCCATGGTAATCTGTTCCCGCGTTCTTCTCAGTTACAAAGTTCTGCTTGAAGATCCTCAAAGCTTTGACTGGTTCCCCCAATGTCCCATCAATAAACCACATGAGAGCTCTGGTCTTTGGTATAGTCTCTACTTAATCCTGCTTCTTTGGAGTTGGTTCTGTGTCTGGGTTTTTAATTTATTGCTTCTCTTCCAGTCTCTTGTCGCAGTCTTTTATGTTCAACAGACCTTAACCTGATATTCTCACAAACCAAATAGTCTCTCAGTCCCCATAAGGTTATTTTGCATTCCCCTCTAACAGACATTCAGAGGATCTTGCTGGAGCTGGGGTGGGACAGGAAAAGACTGTTTAATTTTACCCTTCTGTGAATTTTAGACTAAAAATATATAGTGTCTCTATGGCAGCCCAGCAACTTCAAATATCAAGAAATCAAGTTAATGGAGGGAAAGAAAACTAAATATAAGCTTTGTATTAAGCCTCATTAAATTACAAATCATTGAATGACTTGAAATGAGATTAAAATGTGAGTTTTCGAGTCTATTTTTAAGCTGTTCTACTATTATGGTTTTTTATTATATAAAAGTTAAGCTAGTCATTTATAAAATCATCTTAATGCACCTTTTTCACCTTCTGTTCTCAGATTTGGCAGTGAAAAATGGTTCTGATTGAGGTTTCTTGAAATGTAATTACTTTGTCAAAGGAAAATATAATTAGAACTGATATTTAAAATGCACTATAATTGTATTTAAGCCATTTGATAATTTGGTCACGTACTAGATGTTTTGTTAATTTAGCAACAGCTCACAATACTGAAGTTGGAAAAATCATCTGACAGTTTCTCTTTCCTGTTTTAAAGAAAACATAATTTTCTCTAGCCTTCCATCTGTTCACATAGAGAAGCTGTGGACACCCACATTCTGTGAGCAGCTTCATTGATTGCACAATGAATGGTCCACAGAAGAAATTCTGTTGATATTCTGTCTGGATCAGGTTCTGTTTGAACAATGACTTGAACTTAATATTTGACCACTTTAATTTTTTCTCTCTTAGGGCAGAAGTGTGATGTGAAGTGACTGCAGGGTGGGAGCTGAGTTTTAGGTCCAACTTTGACACTCAGGCAAATTGATGCTTTTCAGCTTTACTTTCCTGTAGCACAAGGGTGTTAAACGCTTACCAGCTTCTCTGGGTAAAAACAAGATTTCAGCAGATGGTAGCTTTGAAGCTGAAAATAGCTATTTTTATATTAGCTATTTTCTCTATTTGTAATGGACTCTTGATATTGCAAAATAAGGAATTCCCATGACTCATCTCTAAGATGTCAAAATACTCCAAGTAGAATTTGCCACCCTTTGCTTATAATGGACTACATTCATCATTCATAACAGGTTCATGCAGATCTGTTAAATCTTCCTAACTTGATGTGGAGATACCGTATCACATGAAGTCAGTGACATGTCCATTGCAGTGACAACAGCCTTGGAGCAAGGAGATGGTAGGCACTACCCTGCAACTGCATCCATGCCAGTGGATCCTGTTTTTTTGATCTGCCAAATCCAGACCTTTGCATCTCTCAATACTTGCACTGTGACCAGAGACATGTCAGACGCATCAGATATAAGGAATGACAGTCCCACACACCAGATGGATTGTACCAAGCTCTTGGTGGTGGGGACTATGCATGGGCAGCACCAGGCCATTTGGCTGCTGCTCCAACTAGCTTGCAAATAACACAAGGCTCTGCTGACAGTGTGGGAGGACCAGAATTATTACCCATTACTGAATCTGAGCTGACTCTGTTCAGAAGCAGAAATCACATATTCACCTCAGCAACAGAAACAACAGAACGCAGGCAACCCAGGGACAGCTGCTGCATTAGCTATTATGAGCAGAACCAGAACAGGCTTTAGGAGGGAACCGAGCAGAAGCTCCCAAAGAGGTGGTGGTGGGTGGCGAGGGTGGAGGATGGCTGCATCTGTTTCTGGTCTTCATGTCAAAGCAGCTATTGCACAATGCAAGGCAGAAGTGTGGACATCTGCAGTTCTTTGTACAGGTGGTGTTTAATGTAGCACAGAGCATCCCTCAGATGCTATTTTTTCTGAAAGTATTGAGGAAAGACGCCCTTATGAGGGAGCTTAAAGCAAAGGGGGACATCTGTGGGTGTAGGTGTGTCACCAAAAGAAAGGGACTGGCAGACAGCATTGCTTCATGCACAGAACTATTCTTACCTTGAAGTGTTTTTTCTAAGAGAAAGTATCTATTCACTCAACTCTTCCAAAATTTCTCTTGAAAAATCTTGTGGAGTGTATGTAATTCAGAGGCAGAAGCTGTCTGTTGTGGATCTCATTACCCAAGAAGGAACTTTGCTTTCTGGATGTGTCCTTCCATTCATCCTTGAGGTAGGGAGCTGCCATAGCCACATTCAAGAGGAAATGCTACAGTTTATTTAGTCTTCACTAGAGTTCTTCCAGATTGTCTCTCATCATCTGATGAGATTTAGAAAAATATTGTACGAACTGGTGGGATTGAGTAAAGTTGTGGGCAAAGATATTTTTTGTCCACTTTTTTGTTTTTTTTGTATCAGAAGATCAGGTGTCTTTTTGTATTAACATTGTTTGAAGGGGAAGAGCCACGAAGTAACTCCCTCAAGAGAGTCTGTTTGCTACTGTGTAGTATTTTGCCCTTGGAATTTCTTCAAAAGACTTTTCATGGTCCCCATTAAAGTAGTCTTTGATTTGTTTGAGTCTCGGGGTATTTCAACCTATTATCACTCAGTCTGGTTTTCATTTCAGGCAGCCGAACAAAATTCAGTAACACTACAAATGTGTTTACTTTTTTGCTGATAAAGAGGTTTGGTCACAAAGCCTCTTTGCCTTGAACAATGTTAAATGTCAGCAGTAGAAGACTAGTCACCCGAACACAAGATCCAGGAAAAAGCATCCCTATCAGCAGAAGGAGAGAGGAGGATCTGGCCTTAATGTGCTGAAGTATGAGGGCCACCGAACTGATGATGTTGATGTAGCCACAGGCAAAACTGCCCCTCACCCTAGGACCCTTCCCTTAAATGTCAGGGGGTGCTCTACATTGCTCTACATCTTACTGTCAGCTCAAACTGCCTGCTGATCCTTGGGGAAGTTTAAAAGGGGACTGCAGCCCAGGAAGTTTATGATGTTTTCCTGCACAGATTGGGGTTGTGGTTATTTCATCTCTCCATCTGTATTTTATTGCTTTTCCCTCCTTTTTTTTTTTTTTTTTGTCTTTTGTTCTTTCTTCACCACTTTTGCTCTCATCCAAATCCCTCCTTCCCATTTATGTGCCTCATTTCCATCTTTTCAGATCTCTTCCTGCTGTATGATGAGCTGTTTGCTTTTAACTAGTGATAGGTCCCTCAGCAGGACCTCTCGGGTCCCCAAAGCCCACTGGGTTCAGACAGTTGCCTCTGACCTCTGGTAAAATCTGTCGCTCTCCTCTTATCAAGCAAGAAGAAAGGAGGCAGAGAAGAGTCTCATGGGCTGATGGGCTGGTGTGCTCCTGCAGTCTCTAAACAGCCTTTCCTATTTGGAAAAACAGTTCCTCAAAAATAACACTGCCACCTCCCTGTTCCCATAGCTCACATAGCCATTGCTTTAACTAGGACTGCTCTGCTTTTATACTGAACGGGAGAGATTACAAGATTAGGTTCCAGTAAGTTTCAAGAACTGAGGTTTCAGTTGGAACAGAGTGACCCTATTGCTAAGTAGAGAAAAGTAAACAAACCCATAAAATCCATGACTTCAGTAGTTGCTTTGGCATTTTATAAGAGAAGCACTGAAGACAGGTGAGAACAAAAAACATGAAACAGCAGACACAGCAGGCTGGTGTCAGCACAGCCTTGAGCACCAGTGTCATCAAGACCTCTTTGTAGTCCATTTTCTAAAAATATTTTTTTATTATTAATAACTAATTAAAATTAAATATTTTTATTTTGTTTTAATTTCCTTTTGTAGTATAAATATACTTAGTATTTTAGGCAAAGTTGGCGATTAGGAATTTAAGGAGAGTTTCTGGGTTATTTTAATCCCTTACTTGAATCTCTGTTGACTGGTGGGGCCAGAAGGGTACTTCACACACAGGATGAATGACAGCCATCATGGAGCTGACCTCTGTGGTTTTTCTTTTCCCCCTGGTTGATAGTTACATAGCTATACATGAATACAGGCTGTACAAAACAGAATCAATTCCTAAGTAGTGCATTGCGTTGCATAGCTGCCGTGCACAAGGTAACGGTAGTACAGAATATTGCACACAGATCTGCCTGTCTCTGGGCTGGTACCTTGAATTCCCTGTGATGGAGGGAATAGCTCTCATCTGTCTCCAAGTAACGTGTTCCATGGACACATTCAGGTTAGGATTATAGGACTGTTAATGAGGAATTATGGTATGTTTTTAGTTAAATATAATGTGCAGGTGGTGCTATTTTAGTAACAATAACACGATGTCTTGAATCATGCAGAAGAAGCACTGCAGTGATACAAGCCAGTTTTCCTATAAAATATGAAAATTTCAACTTTTTTTTTACTTACTGGAATTCTAAAGGGTTGAAATCTGTTTAAAACAGCTTAATTTTATTTCCTTTTTTGTAAAAGGTTGGTTTGGGTTTCTTAGTCTTTAGGTAACTTATGATGGTAATGATCTCCTGTGATTACAGTGCACAATTGTAAAATTTACTACTACATATGATGACTGCGATGTGGAAAAAAAAAGCTTATTTTTTTTCACACTGATGTTCGAAATTCTCACTCCATTGTAATGAGACACAGAAGAGTGTTACTTTATAATTTTTTTTCTGTGATATCTAGTATGATTTAAAAATATGCAGAGGCCCAGAGAATTCAAAACAGATCTTCTGTGTACCCAGATTTCATTATGGACTTTGGCAAACACTTTTTACAGAATAACAATGAGCCAAGTGCAGCCTTTCTACCAAGGGTGACTTAAGCCAAGTGAATTAATGTTATGTCCTCTGTTTTTCTATTCAACCATCTTCCCTCTTTTTCTTTATCTTCTGCATCTTTCTCTTCTCTCACACATGCTTCTTTTTTCCTTTTCTAGCATTAAGTTCCCCACAGCTTACTTTTCCTGTAGCTTCATTCTGCTGTTTCGTTTCTTTTCACGATTTCTTCCCTTCGTTCTGTTTTTAGCTCCTTTCTTTTTTAAATATTGTTCTTTTAAAAAGTGGTTTTACTGCAAACTCTCTGCCATTTTACCAGTTTTGAGCCAAGTGACTGACCTGTAGTTCCCCAATATTCCTCCTTTCACTTTCTGAAGACACATGTGATGTTTGCCTTTTTTTCCAGCCATGGTGAACGATCTCTCTGCTTAGGCCTCCAAAACTGGGTGAATAAATTGATAGATCTCTAGTTGAAATGCTGCTGAATCACCCGCCTATTCAGATGCAGAGCAATCAGGCTGGGTACAGCCAGACTCATGTTAGAGCTGTGAGAGGTAAAAACCAAAAGAGATGAAGGCATAGTTAAGAGCAACTTTCTCCTCATTATCCAAATCTCCCCCAAACTCACACTGATTAATTGGTTTTATGTGCAAGTCTAAATTGTGTCTCTTCCACCCCTAAGTAAACTAAAAAGTAAATTAAAACTCTTAGAAATAATTTAAGATTGTTTGATGAGGATATCTATGAATGATGATTTAGTGCTAATACAGCAAATCAGGAAGGGTAGAAGCTACAGAGTATTTCTCTGAAGGACAGTGTGGTGAAACGGCTGTCAGGGGAGAAGTGACTGTTCCTCCACAAGAGAGATGAAGGCCTCCTCCAGCTTTGGACTTTAGCAGCTGCGGTTCGGATTCTCAGCCATGGCAAAGAGAGCAAGCAGTTTTTTATCATTATTAAACATACAGAGACCTGTTGGAGGAAGTGTTCCTCCAGTGGTTTGTTGCTAACATGTCAAGAAACCCCCCTGAACTTGGTTGCATTGTTAGCAAGACATTTAACAGAAATTAACAAGAATTTTAACAAAGATTAAGCAAACAAAGGTTTGCTACATTGTTAGTCAAACTGCACATATAGCAAGATGTTTAGCAAGAATGAAAAAGAACATTGTTTTTCTGCTCTATGTCCACGCTAGCAGGCAGTTCAGTACAATACGAGCACTTTCACAGCGAGAAACAGTGCCAAGGACCTGGCAGCCCTGGCGTATGCATTTGGATTTACTCTCTTCTGGTTCCGCGTACTGATTACTCATCAGTGGTTGGAGCACATCAGGTGAGCTTGTGGAGTTCAGCTTTTTATTTAGTCCTATATCAAAGAAGTGGAGTTTGCATGCTCTCAGATCACTTTAAGATGTGAACCAAAATGGGGGAAATGGGAATGGCAGGGGATTTGATTCAGAAGAGCATTCCTGCTTGAGGCTATGGCATTAGTGTAGACATGCACAATACTAGTTAAGAAGTAATATATCAAATGGACTGAAGGGACAAGGAACACATAATTGGTATAATAATTCCTCCTATGTCATGTCAGGTCTTTTTTATTGTTATTTTTTAATCAATTCACAACACTATTAATTTCTAGTACAGTATTAATTGCATAATACTGAATGTAGCAGGGAAATATCCACCTGTATTTTTTAAGAATCCCTTGATCTTTAGTAAGATTTTCTTTTACTTTCAAGAACTGCACATCAGTACTTTTATAACCTCTACTCAAAATATCTTCTGCAGGTCTTAAAAGATCATAGTTCTTAAAAGCAAAAGGTCCAGAAAATAAACAAAATGGTCTTAAATATCTTCTGATCTTCTGATCACCAGTCATCTTAATCAAAGTGGGTCAGGCTGACTTCAAAATGAACTGGATGCTTTGAGACTGTAATTTCTGTAATTTTTCTAGGTCTCCATGACTTCTCCCCCTCTCTCTCTCTCTCTTCTTTCCCCTGTAGTTTGTTTGAACCATGCAGCTATTTGGATCTACTGGAAAATTCCCCATAGGCTGTATTTGCTTTCCTGAGGGAACATAGTATGAGGCTGTTATCAGATGAGCTGTTTGTACTTCTGTGCTTTTCCTTTTCAGAACTCTGAAGCTGCAGTTTTTGATGGTATTTTCTGTATTATCTTTGCCATGCAGTTGACTGAGCCATACCGTGTACTAAAGGCACATGACTCTCCGGGTGAGATTTGGGACTGCACATTTGAGCTGGGAGTATTCACTTGGGTAAACTTCAATGAAGTCACGGAAAAGCACAAACGTGAAGCTTCTATTTGATAGAAATATGTTAGTCCTTTCAAAGCTTTTAATTTGTATAATGAATTACAAGGAAGAAACATGTGTAAGGAATGTAATAAATTTAAGGAAAGCACAGTGAGCTGTTAAATGCTCAATGTGTATTTACCAGGAAGACAGCAGCTTTTATGGTCTCCCTCTCTCCCCTAACAAGGAGCAGGCTTTTCTGGAGCAGTCCCCATGCGCCAGCTGTAGCAGAGCAGTCCACAGGACTGTCTGCATTCAGGGCAGCAGCAGAGAGGATGCAGTGCCGAGCAGCAGTCAGGGACTGCTTCATGGTTGGACCCTTTCAATTTTCTTTCAATATGCCCAGAAAATGGTTTTTAAATGCATCAGACACCACTGAGGTGTCGAAAGCTGTCAGCACCACAGGAGCCCTGTCAAACACATCCAGGTGGGCTCTCATGCCTATATAGTTTGCCACACTCTCTTAAATTTCTGCTCTTTCAATTAAAAATAAAATGAGATCTGGTACTTTGATCTGGGTTCATCCTAATATATGTAGGTTAACCTCTGTACTCAACCTCATGGCCAGGCAGGCTGATACTAAACAACGACAAGGATTGTGTGTAAATTAGATTCACTACACTATCTTCAGGAAAGACTACAATTGTCGGCTCTCTGCCATCTAAACGAAAATAATGAAATGTAAGTTACAAACAGGAGCAAAATTGTGTGAGTCATTCTGTTTATACACGTAATTACATCTAAATGTCCAAGTGCCTTGAAATTAAAAGAAGATTGGTTCTGTCAGGTGCTTAACAAGGTTTTCTTGGAAAGGGTCTTCCTGGAGAAAGCACTGTAGAAAGCATCTATGTCAACAAAGCATAAACAGGTTGACACTGTACGCCAAAATTCAAATGAGATGATAACACTGCAACACACACGTGGACATTGCTTTAACAAGCAGAGCTATGTGCCCAAGGTGGAGAATGACTCCCATACAAAGCTGTGCTTCCCTCCAGTTCTGTTAACGAGTGTTAACTGAAAAGTTGACAAAAGGAGGTGGAAAATACCAAGGACAAGTGGGATCTTCTCTCTTCTTTGAATCTCTCAGAAGGCCTTGGGGCCCTGGAAGCTTGGTATCGGTATGCATTGCATATTAATAATATATAAAGCACAATTAGCACACATGGTGCTTTGCAGGCATGTAACTCATTCTTGGCTTCAAACTTCAGCACAGCACTATGGGGGGACAGGGAAGAACTACATCATAAGTTCAGCAAGCCTTGTCAGCACAGAACTAAAAAAAAAAGTGTTCTGTAGATATTCATGCAAATAAAGTAATGGGATTTTGGGGATAGAAAAACAGCTGCAAAGGGGTTGGGTTTTGTTTTCATTGAGTAATTATAATTTTTTAAAGTAAAAGCTTGTTGGGTAGAGTTTGTGTATTGATGGAGAGACAACTCAAATCTGTCAAGATTGATGCTAAAGCAGAGCTAAGACAGTGAGTTAGCTCTTGGCACAGACACCCAGGATCTCTGCCCTTCAGTACCTATATTAATGTTCTTTTTCTATTCTCTGGGACATCTGAGAGTTTGCCACTCTTGTACACAGAGGATCATTGATTGTAAGTTTTGGAAACTGTGCAGAGTTTCTTTTGGAAACAAATATTGTGAGACCTGAAGGAAAATGAGGAAAAAGGGGCATAGGGGAAATACAAAGACAGAAAGAATGCCATGGTGCCTGTAACATCTAATATGAAAACAATATAAATTGACCCTTCCACATGAAAGACTATGATATTGCATAACCCATGTTATGAGACTGGAACCCATCGCCTCCCGGAAGTCCCGAGTGTTACAGATATATTATAATAGTGAGCATCAGTAGGCTGATGTATGACTTATTTTGGGTGTCCATTATAGTACAGTGATTTTACTAACATCCAAAGTGCTTTAAAACCCTGCTAGTTGTCACTGTAATTCATGGTGCATCTTATATATTCAGTTATGGAAGTCGAGTATTGGATGTTCCTGTTCATATAAGATAAATTTTTAATGCTTTCCAAATAGCTGAAAGTGAGCCCATGTGGTGCTTTATTATGGCATTTTCTATAACAGATGTAATAGATATGTTGTGGAGCATGTTTTTAATGTCCATTATTGTAGTTAGGAGTATATGTGTTACATTACAAATGTAATTTGTCAGCTGTAGCACACTTGCTGTAAGAAGTTGCTGAAGGACTGTCAAGACCATGGTTACCAATTACAGGTCTTATATTGTCTCTGTTGAAAAGATAACTAAGCAAATTCATTAGTAAAAAGTAACACAGTGACAGGTTGTCATATGAATACTTGTGTTGTTCTGCTAACTAGATTTGATTTTTGCTAAGAAAACATCTAGCTGCTTAAATGTCTGTTTGAAAGGTGGATTGCTTTAGTGAGAGAGAAATAAGTAGTTCTTTTCAGCAACAAAATTAAATATGGCCTGGCTGTCATTACTTGCATGTGGTAGTAGGACATCTGTGCAAGGTCATTTGTGTATTCATCACTATTTTACCTAGTAGAGATGTTGAGCCACACTCTCATTTCCATAACTGGAATAATCTGCCAAGCCAACCCCAGCTTTTTATGACTTTGAATCTTTCTTTTGGTGGTAAAGAGCATCACATTTGAAAGGTCACGGTGTCTTTGCAAGTCTAGGTGGAGTATAGCAGGTCCACTCACATGATAACATGCTGGACCTCAGCTGGATGGAGATGGTCAGAATCAGGAACATAGCTCCCAAATATACCAGCAAATCCTGTCACGTGCAGAATTTTAGGACTTGCAGGTGTTTCAGAAATTTATGTTATTTTTCTATGGGATCCTCCAACTGAAACTTCAGCTGAAACAACTTTATTTATTACCTGAAATGAATATGGCTGGTCTACTTGTAAAACAAAATCCCAAAGCCTCAGAAAACAGTCAGCATGGATCTGGTATGTATTTTAAGTATGAGTTCAGTGAATGTGTTGTCAGATTTCTCAAATGTATCTTTCAGAACCAAATCCTTGTCATCTCAGTCATGAGCTGCACTTTTGGGTTTGAATACAACAAAAGTGGTAAACAAATTGAACTGTGCTAGTGGAAGGAAGTAAGTTTACCCTTAGTGAACCCCAGTGGTTTTGGTGGTGAAACATTAATTTTTCCTACTTTTCTGCCTCACACAAGTGCCCTGGAATGGTGCACAGAGACAACTTACCTATGTTTTGACAAATTGTTGGTCTCTTCTGATTTCTGATCTGCTTTTTTCAGGAGTATGAACTACCATGATTCTTAATATGTTGGGAGTCTCCACTACACATTGGGTGCTCTCATTTTCATGCGGTTTTATTCAATTTACTTTTGCCTTGTTGGGATTAATGTAAGTTGTATTTATAATTTGATATTAAAAAGCTAAACATTAGGACAGAGCAGAATTGCTACTGAAGAATTAGTAAATTCCCTGACTTCTACCATTATTTTGACAGTAACAAAAAGTGCATTAGAGCAAATATTTGTGTAGATATTTTTGCTTAATATCCAGAAAACGTTTATCCCCTCATCTAGCAGCCTTCCCACTGCCTGACCTACTTATTCTTCTGAGGAATCGGACAAAAATTAATCAGTCAGCACTTATAATGGGGGACTGCAGCAGGAGGTTTACATTAGAAACAATCTCAGGAATGACAGAAAGACACATCTGTCAATCCAAGCATGATACCTAGAGGGGTCTTAGGCTCTGAATTAAATCAGGACTTGCCTTTAACATACTTTAAAACTCACCATCAAATTTGTATCAGGCAGGCTGAGTGACAACACAGGGAGGATCAAGATCTTGAAGGCATACTTCTTCTATTTCTGCCCCTTTACTTTTTAGACAGGTAGATATTTGCAGCACTTGGCAGCCCCAGAAAAGCCAAGTTGTTACAAATTTGGACAGCAACATTTCAGAATTACCCATGTTGAAAGCCTTCTGTCAAAGAAAAAATTGCTCCACATTTTTCTCTTCAATCAACAGCTACAGGAGTCCTCTAATACTCTACAGGATAAGTGTAGGAGTTTAACAGACTGCCTGTAGCTGAAAGGTTTTTGCTTCAGCAACTCATCATACTTTTACATAAGCTACAGACTTTTCTGTCACACTGGAACATTACAAACTTGTAGGAAACCTTCAAGATTCAGATCATTTCTCCCACTGCACTTCTGTGTCAGGGTACTCTGGCTAATGCTTAGCACTAAACGACATCACCTTCAAATCACCACCATGTATGTCAGGATCCTAGGCTGGCTGGTGCAGTTTAATGAAGGAGCAGCCTGCTAATTCATAGGGATACTCGATCATATGTTAAATTGCTGGTCATGTGGGAGTATATCAGATCTCTGTTTACAGATCACTATTCCCCAGTGAATGGTATGCCACCTTAATTTCTAGGGTAAAAGGCCAAACACTTTTACAGCAGTCCAAATACTAACAATACAGCTCACTTCTGTATATACAATTCCATACAAATGAAAGTGGTTCATACCTGGCAGAAAATCCTGCATTGCAGGCCATCCATAAAGGGTTATGCCCGGGTAAGGAGCTGAAAAATTCTTCAGTAGATATTTAATCTGAGAACCAGCTGTAAGACCAGATCCTTATTGTTGGCACTGCTTTCACTGAGGACAACTGGGGTTTTGGACAAGTGTGGCAATGTATGCTCATTTTCTCCCTGGGGGTCTACTCAGATCACTTCCCCTTTGGGATTTGATAGGCTGGGTATTTAGTTCTTAAAATCTGGCACTTAATCAATACATCAAGTTTTAATACTACTCCCAAAGCATTACTGACTGGTTTTAGATTGCTTAGACCTTTGGTCTCTGCAAGGCAAAAAAATCTGGTGGTGGCCATGTAGTAAAAGATGTGAAGTGGTGACTGGCCAAGTACTTAACCCCACTGTAAACAAGCTGTTTGCCCGTTGTGGAGGTAATGTTACCTTCTTGCTGTTAGGATGTGTACAAACACATACACTGACAATTGCAGTTTACATTAAACATCATGGCAAATGCTACATTTATGTGGTCTCCCTGTAAGCTGTAGGTAATTTTGAGGTAACATGGGGTTTGGCATAAATGGCTTCACTCTGTACTGAGGGACACCATGGCATAGAGATAACAGTAAAGGCAGTTCCATACTTACTGGGAATATGTCGTTTTGGGTGACTATACGTGCTTGTATAGATAAAGTGGTTAAAATTATATATAAATCATTGGGATATAGCCATGTAGGTCTAAGAGAGGAAGAAATTGCCAGATAAGTAGCAAGTATGTGTACTTGGAGAATGTGTATGGAGAACATGTAAAGCTAAAAAATGTTCAGACAATACCAGTTGATAGAAGACAAACACATATGAGAAAAAGCTTTATCTCATTAGCTACTGCATTCTTCTATTCCATATTCACGGACACAGTATCAGGCTTATGGCAATTTTTATACCATTTCAATCTATCATACACATTTTCAATTTTTTAATATATCTACATTGATCACCATCTGGATAACAAAATCGTTGCTAGGTTACTATAAAGTAAACTCTCAGATACTTTAGTGTAGCATTTTTTGTGAAGAAATTAGTTGATTCATTGATTAATGTTACCTTTTGTCATGGTTTAACTTCAGCCAGCAGCTACGACCACGCAGCTTCTCGCTCACCCCCTGTTCCTCCCCAGAAGGGTAGGGAGAAGACAGAGAAAAGGAGGAGAAAGGAAAAAAAACCTTATGGATTGAGATAAAGACAGGTTCATAGAACAATAACGGAAAAGGAAAATAGCAATAATAATAATGGTAAAAGAATATACAAGACACAAGTCACTCTCACGGCCCAGTGAATCGGTTGTCCAGCCTGACCCGAGCAGAGAGTGTGGATCCCCCCCTCCCCGGCCAACTCTCATTTATATACTGAGTATGACATCTGTTGTACAGAATATTCCGTTGGCCATTTTTTTGTTCTGTCCATGCTCCTTCTCAGCTTCTATGGAAGGTGGAAAAAGTCCTTGAGTAGTATAAACATCATTTTGCAACAACTAAAACAATATGCATTATTGACATTCCTTTCATACCAAATCTGAAAACACTGCAACCACTAGAAAGGAAATTATCTCAGCTGAAACCTTTTTAACAGTAAGTTCTATAAATACATGAAGATTGCAGTGTGTGATAGTAAGCAATGGCTAGCTTAATGTCTAACAATAATATAAAATAGCAGACAACTAGTAACTATCAACACAAAGATCACGTCAAATATTTTATATTAGTTACATTTCATTGTATTGCATGCTGTTTTTTCACATTTGGTCAAGACAAAAGAAGAATTCTAGTCATTCATGTGTATATAGACATTTTCCCTTGCAGTTTCTCAATATATCCTTTAAATGCATTTCAGTAAGCAGCACAGACTCTATAACAGTATATGGGAGACAATATAGGCTGCCTGAAAGTAAAAATATTGTTTCCTGCATTTTGACCTTTCCAAGATGTATCAAGATAAGAGTTTTCAGATGCTTATCCCATCCATTAGCAAATCCCATGCTTTAGCTGAGTCCTATTCAGGTGTACTCCTAGCACCACTGAAGGCAATTGCAAAATTGCCATTGGTTTCAAAGCAGATAGAATATTACTCCAAGTGCTCCTCAAAAGGATTAATTTCTTGAAGTCCAGGTGTATTAGACCAAGAGTATAACCCAAAAGAACTGAAGAAAGAAGCCTTCACTTCAGCCAGGATGACAGGAGCCATGCTGCACTTTCTCAGCTGCTAGTTAGTGAGGACGTATTTTAAGAATATGGTTCTGATTCAGAGGCACTTCTATCTCAAAGTTCTGTGCTAGAGACATACTAACAGTATGACTTTGCTTCAGTTGCTGGGGATTTGTTTTCATACACATGTTCGGTTCTCTTTGTGAGCTTTCAATTTCACACAACAAAGTGAGGGTAGCTCTCCATGCTTTGTTGATTTGAGAGTCCTTAGAAGTCCGAGGATTATTAGTAGCACTTGTGAGACACCCCCATGGACATGCGTGCACACCCACACACAGGTCTCAGGTAAAAGCTGAAGTTCAGTGGTTGATTTTAGAGTTAGCAGCCTCCTCTGTACTTTCTAAAGCCTCTGATCTCCTGAGGCTGCGATAGCTGGGTAGTTCTTGTGAAGTAATTATCTTGTTTTGACAAATACATTACATTCAACCACACCTCTTGGTAGTCTCTCTAAACTTGTTGACAAATATATACTCCTTAAAGTGGACACAAGATGGAAACAAATTCTGACACAATGATAAAAAAGAAAACCCACAAGAATTCTAAAATGGGTCGTACCCTACCTGGTTTTCTTATTTTTTATCTGTTCCTGAGGCTTTATATTTTCTCCTAGGACTTTTATCCTTTAGAGCAATTTAGCTATTCCTCTGCTCTGGAAATGCTCAATGTACACATTTTCAAGGCTACCAGCTCTTTCAAATGACAAGTGCATGGCATCCATCAATGACAAATTTAGGCAAACAACTAATAAGAATAAATAAACCTGGGACTTAGTGAATGACAGACAGCTGGAGGATAACTACATGTGCTTTTGGATATCTATCTGTCCCTGGCTGATTTCATTTCCTGGAGTTATACATCGTGACACACAGCTATTAGATTAGTTTTTGTTTTAATGTTGTTAAAGTTTCTATGTATTTCCTGATTCTCAATATTTTCACGTAGGCTAAAACTGCTGAAAAATAATGAAAGATGCTTTTAGTTTATGTATCCAGCCAAAGGATAGCTTAATGTGCATATATTTTTTTGTAGATATGTGTAAATCTGGGGACTGAAAAGCATGTATGGCACATCTATGCTGGTTTTGATGGGCAGACTTTTAAGGGACAGCCAAATTTGGTGTGCCTTGGGACCTAAGGGATCTCTTCTGTCCCAGCTACTAGGCCACACAGTCAAGGCTGAAAGCGTACATACACACACACACACACAACCACACTCACATTTAAGCACATAAAAGCACATATAAAGGCTTCTTCAACTTTTCCTTGTGCTTGTTCATGGTCCTACCTGGCAAGTACACAAGATAATCCCCACTCATACATCTTGATTTAAGAATAAGAAGGGTAAAAGTAAGAATAAGAATAAAGCTTTGAATAAAACCAAGTGAAATAAACTATCAGAAGAATCGCAGTTTCAAGGTGACCTCTAATTTTGAGTGTTTGCTGTCACCTTTTTGGAGCTTGTGTGCTGTAGCGCTGAGCACCCATCAACCTCCCTGGGCCGGAAGAAACCAGTGCGGCACCACTGCCTTTGAAGGAGTGAAGCTGATGCAGAGCAGACTGTTATAAACACAGGTTTATTTGTGTGTGTGTTTCGCATTTTAGAGGCTGTTGCTGACAAACTAGTAACATTTCTTATCATCTCTGCAACTGTATTAACTGCAGGTAGTTGTGCCAGTGAAATCCGTGAATCGAATTTAGCTCCAAATTCACCTCACTGATCAGAATATGACCCGCAGTGTATACAGGTATGCTGAAAAATTACACTGTGATATATTTCATTTTCTCAGCATTTGGGGATTCTTTCAGTAACCCTTCCATAAAGGGATACAATAGCTCTAGAAAAGCTTGTAGTAAAATCAGTTCTGACACACTGATAACTAGCTTAGGCTTAATAGACACTTTATAGTTCCTTCTTTGTTTTCAAATTGAGCAGTGGTTTAGGCTTTTTTTGAGCTATGCACTGGCTAAACCAACTACAGCTGCTGTAAACCAGGATCCAGAAATACCTGTAAATAAAGTGAAATGTTAGATGCAGGGCAGGCAGCAGGTGAAGCTATGTGGATAGCTCTACAGAGGGATCTGGACAGGCTGGATCCATGGGCCGAGGCCAATGGGATGAGGTCCGACAAGGCCAAGTGCCGGGTCCTGCCCTTGGGTCACACTAACCCCCTGCAGCGCTACAGGCTTGGGGCAGAGTGGCTGGAGCCACCTGGCAGAAAAGGACCTGGGGGTGTTGGTCAACTCTCCGCTGAACACGAGCCAGCAGTGTGCCCAGGTGGCCAAGAAGGCCAACAGCATCCTGGCCTGGATCAGGAACAGCGTGGTGAGTAGGACTCGGGAGGTGACCGTCCCCCTGTACTGGGCACTGGTGAGTCCCCACCTCGAGTGCTGGGTCCAGTTTTGGGCCCCTGACCACAAAAAAGACATTGAGGGGCTGGAGCGGGTCCAGAGAAGGGCAACGGAGCTGGTGAGGGGTCTGGAGCACAAGTCTTGTGAGGAGAGGCTGAGGGAGCTGGGGGTGTTCAGCCTGGAGAAAAGGAGGCTGAGGGGAGACCTTCTCGCTCTCTACAACTCCCTCAAAGGAGGGTGTAGCCAGCGGGGGTCGGTCTCTTCTCCCAAGTCACAGGTGATGGGACCAGAGGAAATGGCCTCAAGTTGTGCCAGGAGAGGTTCAGATTGGATATTAGGAACAATTTTTACATGGAAAGGGTTATTGACGATTGGAATGGGCTGCCTAGGGAAGTGGTAGAGGCACCATCCCTGGAGCTATTTAAAAGACGGGTTGACGTAGTGCTTAGTGACATGGTTTAGTGATTGTTATCAGAGTTAGGTTGATGGTTGGACTAGATGATCTTAAAGGTCCCTTCCAACCTAGACAATTCTATGATTCTGTGATGGGGATGAACATCCTTCCCCTCTCCGTGGGAGGCAGGAACTGCTGCAGCACACCCTGGGAACATAGCTCCAAGTTCTATTTTTCTGACTTTCCTGTGTGGTCTCTGATAGATAGAGAATTTCTCAATGGGGGAACAGGGGGCATTAACAAAAACTCAAAGGAACTTACATTTAAAGCAGTCCATATTTTTTTAAGTACTTATGGATACATCTTTTCTCTGTGTTTGAAAAGAAAACTATACCCAAGGAGAATGCATTATTACTATTATTATTTACAGTTGGTATAATCGCTTTAAGTGGAACTGATGTATCCAGAGGAAGATTTCTCTAATGGCAACTCAGTCTCTCCCGCGATCATCCTCATCTCTGGTGGGTTATGACGCTGTTTGACACAATGAGATGGATTCCAGTAGGTGTACACTGGTGCCACTAAGTGTTGCCAGTGAAGAGCCCCCATCATTTGTGCTCTATAACTAGACACCACTAACAATCCTTACTCCAAAAAGCTTTCAGCGTGCAGTGCCAGTCTTCAGTGTATGCGTTGTAAATGCATAGGGTGACTGCAGAGGGTCAAAGTAAAATCACTTTATGTATCAAAATTACCTCGTGGACAATCTTTCTTTTAGTCTTTAAAAGTGTAGGAGAACAATTAGATTCCTTTCCTAACAAGCTGAAAGTGAAAAGAAGTTAGAAAAGTTAAAGGACAAATGCCTAATTTGAAGGCTTAGAAGATGAGCAGGAAAATATTACAGGGAATTCTTGTTAAGGATTCTGCAAGGTTGCATATGAAGAAAATGAAACGTTTCATAATTAGGCTGAAAGTGTCATCATGTTCTTGGTTTTCTACTGAGACATGAAGGGAAAAAAATCTTTAAACTTATTTCCGAATCATATAATAGGTTATTTCTCCCTTAGGTCAGGAAAACATGTATCTTAACAGAAAAAAACTTCTGAGACTCCTGTTGAAGTGACTGCTTTAAGGAAGCAGATGAAGAGGAAGAGAGAGCACTTGACCATTTTATCAATGGTCTCAAGAGGTCTTGCTGTTCCTCTGCCAAGCCCCTCTCTGTAATTTTGATACAGACCTCATCAAACCTAACTAAAGGGTTACATATCTACTCAATAAGGTCATGAGCCAACTGCAGCCCTGCATGCATATTGGATGTGCAACTATATGCCACAATAACTGTTCCTCTCTGCAACTCAACTATTTACACTAGCCCAGTGTAGGCTGCCCACTTAGATGGCTCTTATGATGCAAAATAAGAAGAGCTGTGTGTATAAGAAAGGGAAAAATAGCACAGAATATATAGATGTGCCAGATGTAAATTATTTAATTGAAAATATTTTTTTCTGTTCTGTTGAAGGAAAGTTAGGGTTTGCAACACCAATCAGAATATGACCTGCTGTGTATGCAGATACACTGAAAAATTACACTGTGATATATTTCATTTTCTCAGCATTTGGGGATTCTTTCAGTAACCCTTCCATAAAGGGATTTTCCTGATGTTGAGAGATTCCTACTCTATTCATCATTGAAGACCGTATTCATAGAATCATAGAATCATAGAATTGTCTAGGTTGGAAGGGACCTTTAAGATCATCTAGTCCAACCATCAACCTAACTCTGATAAAAAAAAAAACCAAACCAAAACCAAATCATCACTAAACCATGTCACTAAGCACTACGTCAACCCGTCTTTTAAATAGCTCCAGGGATGGTGCCTCTACCACTTCCCTAGGCAGCCCATTCCAATCGTCAATAACCCTTTCCATGTAAAAATTGTTCCTAATATCCAATCTGAACCTCTCCTGGCACAACTTGAGGCCATTTCCTCTGGTCCCATCACCTGTGACTTGGGAGAAGAGACCGACCCCCGCTGGCTACACCCTCCTTTGAGGGAGTTGTAGAGAGCGAGAAGGTCTCCCCTCAGCCTCCTTTTCTCCAGGCTGAACACCCCCAGCTCCCTCAGCCTCTCCTCACAAGACTTGTGCTCCAGACCCCTCACCAGCTCCGTTGCCCTTCTCTGGACCCGCTCCAGCCCCTCAATGTCTTTTTTGTGGTCAGGGGCCCAAAACTGGACCCAGCACTCGAGGTGGGGACTCACCAGTGCCCAGTACAGGGGGACGGTCACCTCCCGAGTCCTACTCACCACGCTGTTCCTGATCCAGGCCAGGATGCTGTTGGCCTTCTTGGCCACCTGGGCACACTGCTGGCTCGTGTTCAGCGGAGAGTTGACCAACACCCCCAGGTCCTTTTCTGCCAGGTGGCTCCAGCCACTCTGCCCCAAGCCTGTAGCGCTGCAGGGGGTTAGTGTGACCCAAGGGCAGGACCCGGCACTTGGCCTTGTCGGACCTCATCCCATTGGCCTCGGCCCATGGATCCAGCCTGTCCAGATCCTTCTGCAAAGCCTTTCTACCCTCCAGCAGGTCGACACTCCCTCCCAACTTGGTGTCGTCTGCGAACTTACTGAGGGTGCGCTCGATGCCCTCGTCCAGATCATTGATGAAGATGTTAAAGAGAACCGGCCCCAGTACCAAGCCCTGGGGGACAGCACTCGTGACTGGCCGCCAACTGGATTTAACTCCATCCACCACCACTCTCTGGACCCGGCCTCCAGCCAGTTTTTAACCCAGCAGAGAGTCCTCCCATCCAGGCCATGGGCAACCAGTTTCTCCAGGAGGATACTCTGGGAGGCTGAATCAAAGACCTTACTAAAGTCCAGGTAAACAATGTCCACAGCCTTTCCCTCATCCACCAAGCAGGTCACTTTGTCATAGAAGGAGATCGGGTTTGTCAAGCAGGACCTGCCCCTCATGAACCCATGCTGGCTGGGCCTGATCACCTGGGTGGCCTTCACACGCCGCATAATGGCACTCAGGATGATCTGTTCCATGACCTTCCCAGGCACTGAGGTCAGCCTGACAGGCCTGTAGTTCCCCGGATCATCCTTCCGACCCTTCTTGCGGATGCCAGCCAGCGGGGACCTCCCCAGTTTGCCAGGACTGCTGGTAAATGATGGAAAGTGGCTCAGTGAGCACTTCCACCAGCTCCCTTGGGTGGATCCCATCTGGCCCCATAGACTTGTTTATATCCAGGTGTTGGAGCAGGTCCCTTACCACCTCCCTTTGGATTACGGGGGCTTCATTCTGCTCCCTGCCCCTGTCTGCTAGCTCAGGGGTCTGGGTACTTAGGGAACAACTGACTCTACTGCTGAAGACTGAGGCAAAGAAGGCATTAAGCACCTCAGCCTTCTCCTCATCCTTTGTCACTATGTTACCTCCCACATCCAATAGAGGATGGAGATTCTCCCGAGTCTTCCTCTTGTTACTAAAATATTTATAGAAATTCTTTTTATTGTTTTTAACATGCAAGGCCAGGTTAAGTTCTAGTTGGGCTTTGGTCTTTCTAATCTTTTCCCTACGTAGCCTTACAACACCTTTGTAATCTTCCTGAGAGGCCTACCCCTTTTTCCAAAGGCCATAAACTCTCCTTTTCTCCTTGAGCTGTGCCCTTATCTCTTTATTCAGCCAGGCCGGACTTCTCCCCCGATAGCTCACTTTACAGCGCACAGGGATGGCCTGTTCCCGTGCTTTTAAGACTTCCTCCTTGAAAAACATCCATCCTTCCTGGACTCCTTTGCCCTTCAGGGCTGCCTCCCAAGGGACTCTGTCAAGCAGGCTCTTGAAAAGACCAAAGTCTGCCCTCTGGAAGTTCATGATGGCAGTCCTGCTGGCTCCCCTCCTTGCTTCCCTGAGAACTGAGAATGCTATCATTTCATGGTCACTGTGCCCAAGACAGCCTCCAACCATCACATTACCCACAAGTCCTTCTCTATTCACAAAGAGCAGATCCAGCAGGGCTCCCTCCCTAGTTGGCTCCCTCACCAGCTGTGTCAGGAAGTTATCCCCGACACACTCCAGGAACCTCCTAGACTGTTCCCTCTCAGCTGTATTGTATGCCCAGCTGATATCTGGTGGGTTGAAGTCTCTCACCAGGACAAGGGCAAGCGATCTTGAGACCTCTCCCAGCTGCTTATAGAATATGTCATCTACCTCTACATCCTGGCTGGGCAGCCTGTAACAGACTCTGACCATGATACCAGCCTTGCTGGCCCTCCCCCTGATTCTTGCCCATAGGCCCTTGACCCTACTATTACCCTCAATTAGTTCCCTTCCTAACATACAGGGCCACCCCTCCTCCTCTCCTTCCTTGCCTGTCCCTTCTGAAGAGTTTGTACACGTCCATTGCAGTACTCCAGTCATGTGAGTCATTCCACCATGTTTCCATGATGGCAACTACATCATATCTTTACTGTGGCACAATGGCTTCCAGCTCCTCCTGTTTGTTGCCCACATTACATGCATTAGTGTAAAAGCTCTTCAGCTGGGCTACCGGTCCCACCACCTTTTTAGTGTAGGAAGGCCTAACTTCTACTAGATGATCTCTAGAGGTCCCTTCCAACTCTGAGACTTCCGTGATTCCAGGCCCAGGCCCAGCCATAGTTCTTAATCCATCAATGAGCCTTGCATCTCTGCTGATGGATTCCCCCCTTCCCTCTTCAAACTTAGTTTAAAGACCTTTTGATGAGGCCTTCCAACTCCTGCGCAAAGGCCCTCTTTCGCTTTTGAGACAGGTTTCTGTCTCCCATCTGTCTCCAACAGGCCTGGTGTCATGTAAACCTTCCTGCGCTCAAAAAACCCAAAGTTGTGCCTCTGACACTAGGCTCAGAGCCAGGTATTGATCTGCTGGCTCTTGTTACTTTCCTCGTGCTTCCCTGCCAGTGGGATGACAGAGGAGAACATTACCTGTGCTCCTGAGAACACTACCTGTGTATTATTTCAGTCAACATCTTATCAGGCTGACTGTTGCAATACTATTTTTCCTTTGTCTGCTTTAAATATCTGTTGTATAAAATTCTGTACCCTGTGACCTCTTTAGTAATTCTGCTGATTGTTTTATATCAGGTATACCACTACAGATCACATTTTGAGATCTACAACATTATATGTAGTAATGGTGAGAAAAAGGATTGGTTTTTGTGATAGAATTTCAGTCACTCACTTTATTCACCTATTCTCAGTTTAGGATCATGCTGATTTATCAAAAGATGTGACCTATAAGATGGGATGTAACCTTGTTCTTCTTATCAGCTCACCTTCTCTTCCTCCTTCCTTTACTCCAAATCTCACTCACTCTCTGTCTTAAAGATGCAGTTTTTCATTCATGCCTATAACTCCTTCACCTTCTCGAGTAACCTATTCCTTTCCTTGTGTTTTGATTTCCTCTTTACATTGTCTTTCTCTTATGTGTTTGTCCCCTTGCAACAGACTTTCCTACTCTAAAACAAGCTCATAAAAAGGAAAAAACAGATGCCAAAGACTCCTGATCCTGCCCTGTTTTAATTCAAAATGCTGTTGAAAAGGTAATTTTTTTGCCTCTTCCTTGATCTCTCTCCCTCCTGTTTATATCTTTCCATGTACTCCTCTCTCTACTACAACAAACACACACACATTTTTTTTTGTTGTTGTTCCAAGCAGACCATTACCTCACTCATTAGATACACTCTTTGTCCCATTCTGCCTCACATTTTGGCAAAATCTGTTGTACACATCTGCAAAGCTCTTGTCTGTTCTTTATTGAAAGAATAAAGAGTTTTTTATTCCCCCACCAGCAATTTTTTAATAGATGGGTTAGTCATCTGTTGATTCTTGCTGACATGCTGACTGGTACTGATTGCCTCGTCATTTCTGGTGCTACTCCATCAGCTTTTATTCCTTTCCTGTCTATGGTCTTATGCTGATGGTTTTTCTGTATGGTGTGATATATCAGAAAGATATCCAAGCAAGGTGTAACTGAGCTATCTTGGGTACAAGAGGATAGATACTGCTGCTAATGCAGTGCTCTTCTCACCTCATTTCCCCTCCTGTGAAGTTCACACCCCTGAGAAGGAGGTTGTATTAGGTAGGGTAGTGCCCTTGGCACATGGAGCTAGGCTGGGGCTTGGGTTAGTCTGCTTGGAGTTAGCCTGGATATACCCACCAGGGAAAGCATTGCGCCATGCTCTTATACCCATTATACACTATCATTTACCAATACCACTGTCCCAGGCATAAAACAAATTTGCAGTCATGAAGCAAAAAGTAACTAAAAATAACCTCTCAGGAGGGTAGAATGTTTTTGTATCTAACTTAAAGTGTTTTAATTGAAGGCTTAACTATTTTAACTTTTCTCGGTATAATTGTTTCTGTTAAGGGAATTTTTAAAAATCAAATTGAGGGGTTCTGAAGACATCTTGTTTGTAATAATTTGTCATTATTTCAAGAGGTATAAAACATATTTTATATCTGGGGAGATGAATCACTGCCCTTTTGAAAGAAAATCAAGAATAAAATCCCCACTGGTAGTCTCTGCCCCAAAGAGCTTATTCTCTTTTGCATTAATTTTAGGGAACAGTCCTCTTTCTTGAGAGGTCTTCTTTGATTAAAGAAAGAAAAACCTCACTCTGCTAATAGCTGAGCTCACAAGCAAAGTGAAGTGGCTCTTTTATCTCCATTACCATGGTAGTTTTGCTTCAGACCTCTTCCAGTCCAGTGTAACTAATGTGGATACTGCAATACTAATATATATTTTGGTTTTACCTGAGTGAATGCCAGCTATATAGTAGTTTCTCCATAACTCAGTGTGTTTTTTGTTGTTCTTTACTTGAAAAGATTTAAAACACCCATGGCCTGGACTGAAATAAAAGGGGATTATAAAAGGACTTAATTCCTTGAAAACCATATGTGGGTCCCAAACTAAGTACTCAAAATACTTTTCAAATGCCCTTTTTCAAATTAGATCTTAATGTTAGCTTTATCCTTCCATCATGCTGGCTGCAAAGGAGGAAAAAAGTAAAAAAAAAACCTCCTTTATGTCACATCACTACAATTCAGTGACTTGTAACTGGTGAGTATTTTTTTCCCCAACACTGATGATGCTGAAACATGCAAAATGGTGTACCAGCACAAGTACCTATGAGGTTGCAGGTTGATTTGCCTTATCTCTATGCATCATTTCCAGATCGATAGTTTTTAAGAGATTAAAAACTAGGACATTGATTTAAACAATGTGACCAAGTTTTTTTTGGTTGGTAATGAAGGAAGTTTAGAAGAGATGAGAAGAAACATGACATCCCTCTTCATTTCAAGCTGAAAAGCACTTCGGCCTTGAGGCAGATCACCCAACAATAACATCACCTCTGTGACCTCTTTGCTTTTTTTCTAGGGTTCTTCATTGCTCACTTATACTATCATCTCATGAACTGTCTGTGAGACATACACAATCACATGTGGCCATTTTCACTTCTCACTGACAAATCTGACCAGTCTTGTTGACATCTCAGGGCCATTTCTGGATCCTGCAGCTTTGCCTAACCTGTGCAGTACTGAGACACCCAGGCTGAAGAATCTGTCCTCTCCTCAGCTCCAAAAGCATTCCCTCTGACATCCAGCACCGCAGAAGCACATGGCTCTTTTTCCTCTGCCATCCTCCATTGCATGCTTTAGAGCTCTGTGCATCCATATGCACTCCTGTGGTGGTACAGCACCAGCTATACAACATGAACCTCCGCATGGCAGGGTTAAGCAGGAACAGATGCATTTTTATTCTCTCCCTCCTCATTCGGCCTACCCAGTCCCAGTCTATTGCTGCTTTGGAAAAACAGAGCACATTTAGCAGAACTGGGATGGAGGTACTAATAGCCGGTAAGTTTATGCACAAACTTTACCCCTTGTATTGGCAAGAAAGAGAGAGAAAATCAAATTACATACCTGCTTCAAAATTTCCCCTGGAGTAGGGTGACAGTACTTCTTGGATGGAAAAAAGGGACAGACAAATGACAAATACAATTTATACTAAGACATACTGGAGGAGAACACACTTTTTTTAAGTACACGTGTTTTTCCTTAGGTGGATGTTGCAACTGCCCTCAAATATGCAATTGTTCACTTAGATGAACTATTTCAGATGGTACTTATAAGCAGCTTTGCTAAATACCAATACATCTTTAAAAAATAATTTATGAAACTTTTTGCATGCATAATTCAAGATAACTATTTTGAAGCTCTAATTTTTTTCAGTCTGCCAGTCTGTTTACACAGGAAAAAAATTATTTCCATTGCTACATTTAGCATAGGAATAGTCATAATGCGTTCTGCAAGTTTTAAGAGATCAAGATATCCAGGATTTTAAAGCAGAACAGATTCTCATCTTGTTATTTTATTTTGGGATTGCTAAAGCACTAACACACAAGGTACTGACTGTTCAGTACACAGTATCCCTCACTAAAAAGAAACATAGTCAATCTTTTCTTTAACTTTAACTTAATGTTATAATTTCCTGACCTACGGAGAGCAAGGGAGTTGGACTTCCTGTGTTGCATGGAGAGACATCTTACCATTTTTAGTAGGAAAGTTTACCACACCCTCTGAGCTGCTCCATCTGTGCTAGGGATATCCCATCAGTAACACAAGGATATATATCATGCAGCACATTTAGTAACTGATAACAGTCTGATCCTTTAGACCAGCTACCTCAGCAGACCTCAACGTGTAACTTCAGCTGGACCTGCTTTTAGCATCCTACTCCTCTCCTAAGCTTTTCCTTTCAGCAGATACGTTCTTTTTAACCAGCCTCTTTACCTCTAGAAATGGATTCTCTTTCTTCAAATTTCCCAGCACAGGGCTAGGACTAAAAGATCTGATCTCCTTTTTAGGAGGAGATGGCACCATGACACCATCTTGAGAAGATTTCTCCGTACCATTTTGATGTCAGTTCTACAAAACTTTGTGTCCATAGAAGCTTAACAAATTACTTTTTTAAAAAAAATTTTTTTTTTTAGCAGTAGTAGCGTAATTTTGTTTAAATGGGCACGAAAAAAACAACCTAATTCTTCCAGTAATTTCTTAGATGTTCCCTATTAAGTTTGACATTTGATTGATATCTTCAGTGGATACTTTCTCTTTCTAACACTTCCCCGAATAATGACATGAGTTCCATGTGCGTTGTCCACATAGACATATTGCTGAGGTATTGATGAA
The DNA here is from genome assembly GCF_964106895.1 of Numenius arquata. Classification (NCBI taxonomy): domain Eukaryota; kingdom Metazoa; phylum Chordata; class Aves; order Charadriiformes; family Scolopacidae; genus Numenius; species Numenius arquata. Next base: position 21,609,734 of record NC_133587.1, on the reverse strand, counting down.
CCATGACTGTTACAGAAGAGCAACAAGGTAAAGCACAAGTTAGAGTAGTCTTAATTGGACTCTGTGTCACTAGGAATGAAATATTGCCTATATATTCAGAAGTAGTGTGTGCTGTGCCAGTTCCAACAAATAGAAAACATATGCATTTTAACACGCTTAACATGCAAACAACTAAGGGAATATGCGAATGTAGTCTTACATGAAACCAGTGGGTTTTTTTACTGTTTCTTAAACACATGTATAATATATGAGATAGATATGTATAATAAGTTGTTCTAGTGATAGACATGAGAGAAGTCTAGATTTGCTTTTGAAAATAATAGTTTCTTGGAGGAACTGCAGTGCAAATAGATTTTGCTGGAAATGAATAGAAACATTCCAGAATGTAGATAACTGAAACACCATTCATTTTCTACTAATTGAGAAGAACAATTAGCTATCTTTCCACTTAATATTTATTACAACATGATTTCTTCTTAGAAGTGAGCTGGAACATTTCATTGAAGTGCAGCTCCTCCTAAGCAACTGCGTGCTTGCAGAAGAACAGAATCATTTGCGGTCGAAGAGATGCCTCTTGGGTCATCTCAGTCCATCAGCCTGAATCATTTTTGGATGCATTTCATTATCCTTAAAATAGCTTTGAATATCTTCAGTGACGGAAGTGCTGTAACCTTCACTAGCAGGTTGTTCCATTATGTAACTGCTCCTCTAGTTATAAATTTTCCCTGCTGCATTTTAATCTAGTTATTAGTATTTCTTCATAAACCCCAGTGACAAATGAGACAGATCCCTATACACTTTATAGTGCTCTGTTAAGTACTTGTGCATTCTTTGTCTCTCTTAACTTACTTGTCTTTAATTTTGCATACCCATTTCTTTTAGTCTTTCTCATGTCTGATTATCTGTCTTTTCTCATATACATTTGTATACCCTTTTAATCCCTCCCTTTTTGGGGGAGGCTTTTTTTTACTAAAATAAAACTGAAGAACTCCTGTGGAGACTGTAATAGAGTAGAATTCAGTAACACGTCACAAATCATTTTGTCTGGATATATGGTATATTTAATAAAAGCAACTCAGTGCATAGGACCGGAGAGACTCCTGGGAGTCAGCGAACCAGACAATTCTGTAGTTTTCTGTGGGATGGGTAATCCCATTCATAAATTTATCAAGAACCATCTTAAAACCACGTATGTTTTTTACACCTTTTACTCCTACTGAAAAGCTGCTTCATCATTTCTGAAACAGAAAGCTTAAAAAAATTTCCATTCCTGGATAGTTTATATCCATTTGTTCTCCTGCTAGTGTTAATCCATATTTTAAATCTTTTTCCTTCCCTCTATTCTCCTTCCTCCATCACTTCCAAATCCCCTCCTGTTTATCTCCCACATGTACATACAGAAAAAGGCCTATGTCCTGGTTTTAAACTCCACTTTTACTGAGGTCTTTCAGCCTTGTCTTGCAAGCTGATCTGCCCATTCACCTGGTCATCCTAGCAGCCCTCCTTTGTGTGTATTGCAACCCAATTAAATTTCCCTTGAGTACAGGCAATTAGGGTTCCATTCCACATTCCTGATGAGACTGCTCTGGCTCTTGTGCAACAGCAGTAATAAGTCTCTCTCCTGGTAGAAAGACCTCACTTCATGCTTCTTGGGATTACTGCTTTTATTTCACAGCCCTACTAGTGAGGGCTCACTGTGACCCTGGCTCTTCCTAGTGCTGGTCTTTCACCTCCTCCATTATCGCAAGAGGATAAATTTCTCCTTTATTTCAACAATTCTCGCTCTTATGTCTTGGTGAATGACCTGATGTTGCATGCTGTCAAATTTTACCTCTCTCCAGATATTCCACCTCACTGCATATATTCCAGTCCTGAAGGTCTCTTCATGATTCAGGCATGAGGTTGGGTATGAGATGGCAAGTGACCAAAGTCTGGTATCTGCTTGCAAAACAATTTAGTCATTTTCAGTCCTTTTATTTTCCTGCAGGGATTTGCTCTGCAGCAGCATAGCCACATAGGTGTGGTGGGTTGACTTTGGCTGGCAACCAGGTGCCCACCCAGCTTCTCTCTCACTCCCCTTCCTCACCAAGACAGGGGGATAAAATAAGATGAAAAAGTTTGTGGGTCAAGGTAAGGACGGGGAGATCACTCACCAATTATCATCACAGGCAAGACAAACTCAACCTGGGGAAGATTAATTTTAATTTATTGTCAATTAAAAGTAGAGACAGCAAGAAACAAAACAAAACTAAAACCTTCTCCTCATCCCCCCTGCTTCCCAGGCTTAACTTCACTTCCAACTCTTCCACCTCCTCCCCACCAAGCAAGGCAGGGTGATGGGGAATGGGGGTTGTGGTCAGTTCATAACACTTTGTCTCTGCCATTCCTTCCTCCTCATGCTGTTCCCCTGTTCCAACATGAGATCCCACCCACAATATACAGTTCTTCACAAACTTCTCCAATGTGGGTCCTTCCCACAGGCTGCAGTTCTTCAAGAGCTGCTCTATGGGTCCCCCCATGGACTACACATCTTGCCAGAAATCCTGGTCCTCTGTAAGTTCCTCTCCATGGGCTGCAGCTCTTGCCAGGAGCATGCTCCAGCATGGGCTCCTCATGGGATGCAGCTTCCTCCAGGGCACATTCACTTACTTCAGTGTGGGGTCTTCCGTGGACTGCAGGTGGACAACCTGCATCACCATTGTCTTCACCATGGGCTGCAGGAGAATCTCTGCTCTAGTGCCTGAAACACCTCCTCCCCCGTTTTTTTTTTCACTGACCATGGTGTCTGCACAGTTGTTTCTTTCACTTGTTTCTCACTCCTCCCTCTCACAGCTGCTGCACAGCATTTTTTACCCTTTCTTAAATGTATTATCACAGAGGTGCCACTAGCACCACTGACAGCCTCAGTTTTGGGCAGTGGTGGGTCTGTTTTGGAGCCAGCTGGAACTGGGTCTGTCCAACACAGAAGTACCTTCTGGTGTCTTCTCACAGAGGCCACCCCTTCAGCACCCCGTGCTACCAAAACCTGGCGAAATAAACCTAGTACAGTAGGAAATGTTCCTGTCTCTTGCAGTGGTTCTGTCTGTAGCCTTGCGTTGAGGGGCCCTAAGCAAACAGTCTGCCCAGGGAAGTGGTCATCATCCCTGGAGGTATTTAAAAGATGTGTAGATGTGGAGCTTAGGGGCATGGTTTGGTGGTGGACTTGGCAGTTCTAGGTACACGGTTGGACTTGATTATCTTAAAGGTCTTTTCCAACCTTGATGATTCTATGATTCAAAATTGACCTAATAGCCTTTATTCCTCCTCTAATATCTGTGATTCAGGTCACATTGGCTTCAGCAATTTACACAGTCTGAACTTAGTCCCAGCTTCATACACGCAGACCACAGCAGCTCCACTAAGCAGCCTGAACATCCTCTGTTGTGCTTGCTGGTCGCTAAGAGTTCATTGCAATCAAGAACAAGTATCTTTGTAAGAGGAATCAGCGATTCTGCACTGATTGTGGTTTACGCTGAGAGGCATGAAGATGTGAAAACTTGTATGTCATGTAGCCCTTGTTGCTTTCTGGGTATAGAGAGAGCAGTGAGTGGGGAAAATATTACTCTGATTTTAATACCACATTTGCAACTCTCCTGGAAGGGACAGTCAGTTGATGCACAATATGCTTTCCCAAGTCCTTTGTTGGGATGCTGAATGCCCCTACATTTGTGCTGGTTTCTGTTTTGATCTGGTATGCAGGTG